>NW_026267491.1:231604-232294 GCF_000697945.3 Frankliniella occidentalis
AAAAAGCGCTCTTCGGAATTGACACAATTTTCAAATCCGCACCCAAGGATCTGGATTCAGCAGATTCAGCCGGGCAGTCGGAGCGTGCCGGCTTGAGGCTCCGAGCGCGTAGGCAACCCGCACGCACGCCTGCTTAGTTGTGCGCCAGCGCGCCAGCGCCCCACGCGAAACTTACAGCGGGAGTTGGTGTCATGCAGCTCTAGTTCCTGATGCGTCCTGCGGCTCTCGGCCCGCGTGGTACGGAGAGGGGCCGCGGATGTCCTGGCTGCGGAGGTCCTCGCCTCGGATGCCCTGGCCCCGAGGGCGGCGCCTGAAACAAGAGAAGGCGAATGGAATGGATTGTCGCCGATTCAAAAGTGGCGCGGCAAGCAGCGGAGAGCAATGCAACAGACAGAACACGAGTGCCGCCCGATGGATACCCGCGCAACTTGGCGCCGGTCGGGGGAAGGCCATACCGGCGGAACGGGAATATACCGAATGAAAGGGGAACCCTACCGGATGAAGTACTGCGAGACCGGCCCAGGCAGTTCCGGGAGTGGACCGTGAAGCTGTTAGGGATGCAACCCAGTTCTGGTGTGGGGGACCCTTGCAACATGCAACATGCTTGCAAGGGAAGGTTTTCCGGTGATGCCGTCAGATTTCAATGGCGCTTTAAAGACTGTTTGCACCCCTAGATAAGGTTTGGCACTG
>NW_026267491.1:237439-238740 GCF_000697945.3 Frankliniella occidentalis
AGATTTTCACTCTTATTATAGTTGCGCTGCAGGACTGACACATGAAAGATTTCACACCAGTGTATCTTCACAAGTTTGCAAAGATAGGAATAGTCAGGAAAACCTTCACCACAAGTCTTGCAATCAAAGAGGTCGTCGCCTGTGTTAGTACTTAAGTGCATATGTGAACTGTAGGCTAATTCCACAGGTCTGGCTATACAGTATACTCATGTGTCTGTCGATAGAAAAACTGGTGTTGAAATAAGCACCACAAGCCTGGCCATTATAATAGGGTCTATCACCAATCACCAGTGTGAGTCATCATCATGTGTCGACCGACGTTGGCAAGTTGAGAAAATCCTTTGCCGCAAGTCTGGCACTTGTAGGGTTTGTTACCCGTGTGAGTCATCATGTGTCTACCGACGTTGGCGAGTTGAGAAAATCCTTTGCCGCAAGTCTAGCACTTGTCGGGTTTCTCACCTGTGTGTATCCTCATGTGTACACGGAGATTGCTACTGTTGGCAAACCCCTTGCCGCAAGTCTGGCAGCTGTGGGGTCTTTCACCGGTGTGAGTCCTCATGTGCACATGGAGATTGCCACTGTGAGTGAATCCTTTACCGCAAGTCTGGCATTTGTAGGGTTTCTCACCCGTGTGCGTCCTCATGTGTCTACCGACGTTGGCGAGTTGAGAAAATCCTTTGCCGCAAGCCTGGCATTTGTAGGGTCTATCACCCGTGTGAATTCTCAGGTGCACATGGAGATTGCCACTGTGAGTGAATCCTTTACCGCAAGTCTGGCATTTGTAGGGTTTCTCACCCGTGTGCGTCCTCATGTGCACACGGAGGTTGCGAAGGTTAGAGAATTTTTTTCCGCAAGTCTGGCAGTGGTTGGGTGTATCACCTGTGTGAGTCCTCGTGTGCCTACGGAGGTCAGCACTCTCCGCTGGACTGACGCCGCAGAGGTCACCGCTGTCCAGTTCATCGGCGCCATGGGTCAGCATGTGTGCCCGGAGGAGGGCCGCCGTCATGAAGGCTGCCGCGCAGGCCTCGCAGCGGTGCGGCGCGTCCACGGCAGCGTCCTGCTGGACGCGGGGCTCTCCGCCCTGCGCTTGCCCCCCGCGAGCCCTAGCAGTACAGGCAGGCAGCGGCTCGGCGGCGGCCGTGGTGGCTGTGGGTGAGAGCGTGGAGGGTGAGCGGCATAGTAGTTGGCATGGGGCGGGCAGCAGGTGGGTTGTCTACATCGTGGCGGGCAGTTAGATGGGGACGCACACGTGCACTGTAAATCCGGATCAAGCCGGCCATTGCCCAACGGTAGGCCTACAA
>NW_026267491.1:239715-240178 GCF_000697945.3 Frankliniella occidentalis
GATAAACGTACGTCGTCGATGCAGGTCGGTCGCGACTACCCCCGCGGCCGAACGCGAACCGCGACGTCCTTTGGCGAGGGATGGCTGCAGGTTGCCCGCCCTTTTGACCACCCCCTCCCCTTCGTCATTCCGACCGATTCGTAGCGATACGATTGAGATTCGGACACACTCTCAAGGTACTTTTAGCCCTACGTCGAAAGGGGGAAGGGGGGAGGAGGCAGCAGATCCCTTTAACCCCCCCCCCTCCTCCACTTTGTACCGCCCTGGACGCCTGCATGTATTCAAATAGAGTGGACACAAATAAAGTCTTCTAAAGCTTACCCTCGCGGGGCAAGTCAGGGGATGGGCGTGGAGGACGTCCATGTTCCCCGGCATGATCCAGTACAGATGGGAACGCCGCCGCCTCTCTGGAAGTCTCGTCCTGCTGCTGAGGTGGCTGCTTGCGCTCTGGAGCAGGGAGCTT
>NW_026267491.1:243686-244096 GCF_000697945.3 Frankliniella occidentalis
TGCGGGCACCTGGTTGCGGTGGGTGGAGTGGGAGATGCCCCTCGGTTGCGGTCCCTGGGTCTCGTCTTGTGGAACGGAGTATAGCCAACAAAAAGGCCCGCTGCTGGGTGGATTCGAACCTCTGGCCTCTGGGTTGGGAGTCGGGTCCCCTAACCCCTAGACTACCGGTTCGGCGCTGGAAGGACCGAGTCGGGACGGAGTGTTATCGCGCTGTCGGAGCGGGGGGACGGCGCTGCTCGTCACGGCCAGCATGGCCCCCTGGTTGCGGTCGGGTGGAAGGGTAGGGCTGTGCCTGTAACCGGTTAACCGGTTATTTTTCCCGGTTATTCCATGAACGGTTTAACCGGTCTTAACTTTTGCGAGTAACCGGTTACAGATGTAACCGGTTTTTAGCAGATGATACCTTACAA
>NW_026267492.1:0-243 GCF_000697945.3 Frankliniella occidentalis
CCAGGGGGAAAACTTTTCGCACTGATAGTACAAGGTATGGTGTTCGTTTCATTGACAACTTTTGAGCGCTGTGCGCGGTGAGTTCCTCACGTCGGATTTCAGGTATCGGTATTTTGTTTGCAAGGACATGGGGCCAACTTTCTAAAAACCCACCGCTTGCTCATTTCCGAGATAGGGAACCCACCGTGCTTAAATGTTATGAATGAAACACCCTAGTACAAGGGCCAAACACTAGTATTTGAG
>NW_026267492.1:4785-5355 GCF_000697945.3 Frankliniella occidentalis
TAGCATTGTAGTTGAATATTATTTGTTTTCTTTCACAGTTAGATCCAAACAAATTGGATGTATTGTCCATGAGCAGAGAGTGCTCCTAAGGGGTATCTCGTGAAAGTTGACATCTTCGACCGAAAATTTCGTCCGTTTGGCTCTATCTTGTACCGTTTGGGTGCTAGGGGGCATTTCTTGACAGATATGAGGTGAAAGTGACCAAATGGTCTATTAAATCGTGAAAAAACACTTTTTTTTCCAAAAATTGTACATACACTCCTATTAACCCGTCTCGGGTGAGCGCCGCAGGCCTAGCTATATGTGCGCCAGGCGCGTCGCAGCGTCACAGTGTTTCGTGAGATATCAAATATTGCATTATTTTGTCTTAGCATTGTAGTTGAATATTATTTGTTTTCTTTCACAGTTAGATCCAAACAAATTGGATGTATAGGGTATTCCGCTACAACACAATCAGAACCTAAAGAAGAAAATAATGACTACCCGATCTGTTTCCTCCTGAACGCTGATTGGCCAAAGATGGCGTGGCTGTGGCGGTCAGCCAATGAGCGCGCAGAGGGAAACAGATCG
>NW_026267492.1:6730-7967 GCF_000697945.3 Frankliniella occidentalis
GCCTTGGAATTGGCAATTGGACAGGTATGTTAAAGCTCATTATCCGTGAATTAATGGTTGTCAATGCTATGAATATGATCCAGCTAATACTTATCTTTTAATTACAGGAGAATATAAGAGATAACAGAAATAATTAGAAATGCCCTGATGAGCCGATGGACAAGTCCGTGGAATGGTCCGCATTTGTCCGTGACTGTCCTTGTGCAGTCCCTAACTGTCTGCCGTGTCTATTGTGTCCATCAGTCTGTCTGAGGACCATTCCATGACCTGTCCTCGGTTCAGTCTGCATTCATAACTACAGTCCGTCGTTTGAAACGTCCATGGCATGTGTCCGCAGCTGTCCACCATGTCCATAGATCTGTCCGTTACCTATGACCACCAAATGTCTACGGACCGTTCCACAGGACTGGTCCGTAGGACTGTCCGCTAGTCGTCCATTGCCTTGCACATCATGACGTTCGTGTCATGTCCGCCGACATGTCCACGAGTTGTCCATCGACTCGTCTGTAATTTTACGTACCGAGCAGTTGCAGACAGTCATAGTATACCCACGAACACCTGTGGACACTGGCGGACTGAGATAAGTTCAAACACTCGAACACTAGATAGCGCTTCGGAATTTTGATACATCAAAGTTTTTAATAAGTCATTTGTACGCGAATAAGTCTTTTTAACTAGTCCATTTGTATAATCTGTAGGTGGAGAAAGGGTTACTTCGGCTGCTCACACTGGTCCTTTCTCTAGTCAACCCTTAAATTGTTTGTCATATGACGTATTGCACCAACTCGCGGTGGTCATACCCAACCTCTTCAGACTAAGACCCTCCACCCGCCCATCCGGTTCGCCCGTAGTCCAATTTTTGAACCGAAGATCGTGATGTCAACACAGTCACTCCATGCTGCCCTTTTAACGCAACAGATTTCTGTGGACTTTCCTTCTCAAATATCCCGGACAGCTCGGGACTGTAACGCGAACAAACCTCGTGGACTGGATCGGGAACAGTCCCACAAATAGGTTCTCGGACCATTGCGGACAGAGCCACGGATAGGATCTCGGATGACTAAGGACAGTGCAGCGGACACGATCGCGGACAGCATATTTCATCGAAATTTCCCTTAACCATCCCGGACAGCTACAGCGACACGGTCGAGGGGTCGCCCACTCTCCTGAGCCGTGTACCGAGTATTATATATTATGGGTATTATGAATATTATGAATATTATGGGTATTATGGATA
>NW_026267492.1:9602-10819 GCF_000697945.3 Frankliniella occidentalis
TGCGTATTATGAGAGTATTATGGAGTATTATGATTCTATTATGATAGTATTATGGAGTATTATGAGGTATTATGCAGTATTATGCAGTATTATGAGTATTATGGGTATTATGAAGTATTATAGTGGTATTATGGGACCGTGTACGGAGTATTATACGAGTTGGCGACCCCTCGGACACGGTCAATCATCGTGGACAGGTTTGCGGACTATGGCAGACAGAGCCACGGGTGACTGCGGACAGCTGCGGACAAGTCGACGGACGTTTCAATCCACGGACCTGGGCCACGGACAACTCATGGACATACCAGTGGACTTGTCCTCAAATTGTCGTCATGTAGTCCGCAGCCGCTGCCCGTTAGGTCTGTCCGTCGGCTCATCAGGGTGAAAGATACATATTTCTATCGTGACAATTAATTTTCTCTTATTTTCTCTCTTCTAATATTTGATTTACCTAATTTGTCATCAAATGAAATAAAAGTAATACTTATGTTAAATGCTGTGGTTATTTTTTCAATTCATACTGCTTTGACTTCTCAAACAACACCATTTAGATTTCCTATAGTAGGGTTGGTGGAAAAGAGAGTAAAAAGAGGGGGGGGGGTACTCTGGTCTGTCCGTGGAAATCTAACACACTTCGCTCAGCTACCCGCTACCCCGTGCCTGACTGTAACGCACGGGGCCCTACGTTCACAAAGATCCTTCCTTGTAGGTGATGAGGCAGTCATCACCGTCCCTCCCTTTGTAGAGCGGGTCCCTGGGAGCTCTGTCATGCACTCTCTCTTCGCCATCATCTGGTGCTTTCCTCTTCATCGTCAGTGTTTGGATTACGAACACTGTCTTCTTGGCTACCAGCATCAGAGGCTGCATCATCATCATTGCTATCACTATCATCACTAATTTCACTACCTTCAGCTTCACTCTCATTACTATCATTGTCACTGCCAGCTGGTTCTGGCATGTTGTCATCTTCGACAGCGGATCCTGGGGACCCAGCACTCGACCAAACAGAGCCAAGGCTGGATCTTCTACGGTCACTATTTCGCTCATCGTTCTCTCGCTCCACATCTTCCTGTAATATTAAAACAACAGTATGGAATGTATTTAGGAGCTCCACACAGACTTAGGTTTCTTAAATGACTTGATTTTTAGCGCAATTATGTGCGTCTAACCTCGACAAAACCCACAATCTCCGCTGCTGGCCCAACGACCTCAACCTG
>NW_026267492.1:16874-19284 GCF_000697945.3 Frankliniella occidentalis
CTGTTGTTGAGGTATGTTCCTCCTATTGCATTCACAAATGACCCAATCTATGGACTTGATGCATCTTCTGCTCAATTACTTATGAGTAGACAATTAAACTCTACTATTTCTGTCCATTCAAGGAAACGAAAGCCTTCAGTTGTTCCTAATGTAAATCAAAATTAGATCATAAATCTGAATTGTCTAAACAAAACTATGATTGCAAAATGCGTAGAGAGGAAGTTGAATATAATCCAACAGATTATGTGAACATGCAAAATCCTTTTACAAAATTCTGGGAACCTGGCATGATCGTAGAGTCTTGTGATGAACCAAGATCTTTTAGTTAAAAATGGGTGTACTATTCATGTTCGCAGAAATGAAATTTTCTTAAAACCTAGATCACAACAAGCCTGTATAGAAACTTCCACACCAATATGTATGTTACCTTCATCTAATGAACCACCTGTCATTCATATTGTTCAAAATGTTAATGATAATTATCAAATTTCAAATCAGCAAATTGTTATTGATCATAATTAACTTAATAATGATTTAGACAGGTGCACTGAAAAAAAATACTAGTAGCAGCTACTAGGATCTTAGTACGAGGTACCAGACAGTCTAGTAAAATAGGAACCAACTAGGAATCTAGTAAAAGATACCAGACAGGCTAGTAACACAAAGTCTAGTAAAATTTACCAGATGTCTAGTTACAGATACCACACATTTTCTTTCCAAAAAGTGTTCAAAAAATATACGAATGCAATATAGAAGTTGTCTGCCCGTTACTACGGTTACATCGGGTACTCGTTAACCCACGAAATTTCGAAGCCCTGACTGAGTTTCGAACCGCGGACCTTTGCCTTGGAAGTCCGCACCCTAGACCACTCGGCTACGGTGACTACCTGAGGAGAGAGGCGTGCGTAACGAGTGTGATGCCACCGCCGCCGGACCACAGGCATAGCCTAGTAAACGTGCAGTCTGGTAAAAATTACTATACAGTTTAGTAAACCTAACCAGACTCAGTCACTAGACGGCTAGTACCTGTGTTAGTATACGATACTAAACTTCTAGTAAAGCTTAGTATTATCCTAGTTGTAATAACTAGCATCCATTTAACTAGGATTTGTCTGGTATCTGTTACTAGTCCTTTTTTTCAGTGTGGAGGCAACAGACAAGAGATAGATTAAATCCAAATCAACCATTTGTTCGTCTAGGACTAAAACTGTAAAACCACCTAAACGTCTAAACTTGTAACATCTTGTGACATAGCGTACCTTGCGTATTGTGATACAACATTGTTCTATTTTTATTTTTTTTGGTGTATCCATGCTAGTAAATATCTACCGTTTCTCAAACAGGGAGGAGGTTTAATGGCTTTTGATGCTATGTATATTTGTTATTGTATTGTGTCTCATTATCAACAGGATTAGGCTTTTCAGTGACACTCGCCATAAGAAAATCGGCTTCAGAAAAGACATGTCTGTTAAATGGGACAATACCTGGTGTTTCAAGCGATTTGATTATTGTCTGAGGGCTGCTGGCTTTATCTAGAGCATCTCGTACAAATCCAGCAATCCTATAAATAGAAAATGGGCTTTGCTCGATCATTAGCCAAAAATAAAGGGACAGCTTGATCAAAATAGGTCTTGAAAGGCCCGAAGAATCCCACATCCAGAGGTTGCAATTTGTGCGTGCAGTGTGGAGGGAAAGTGAGGACTACTCCACCATGAGCCTTGGCAATGTCAAGAGCCTCACAAGGGAAGGTTTTCCGGTGATACACTCAGATTTCAATGACGCTTCAAAGTGTTGTTGTTTTCAACCCTAGATTAGGTTTTGCATTGGTTTTAGCTGCCCGTAGGGAGTTTGAAGGTCGTTTTACGCGACTTTAATTGAAAATTCGCCAAACTTTTTAGCCTGATTATCAACTTTACATGCACATATCTCACGAACCGTTTGAGCTACAGCGCCTAGATTTTGGGGGAAATCATAATTTAGCACGTTCTTTACTCGTAGAAAATTTGAATGATATCGATTAGGATCGCAGAAACGGGTCCGGAGTGGGGGTTGCGACCCTAGGCCCCTTTTGGTGAACCCCATTGATTTGGTTCAAATATTTTTCATGGAAAGTACTAATTGAAAGATAATTACCTGCAAAATCTGGGTGCTGTAGCTCAAACGGTTTCGGAGATATGTGCATGAAAAGATGGCAAAAAACCGATGAATTTGGGAAATTTTTGATGAAATTCTTGTGAAGTGACCCCCAAACTCCCTACGGGCAGCTAAAACCAGTTCCAATCCTAATCTAGTGGTGCAAACAACAACTTTTTAAAGCGCCTTTGAAATCTGACTGTATCACCGGAAAACCTTCCCTTGTCAGTGGAAAAGTGGGTATCAACATTGTGGAGCATTAGTGGAGTAGGATTCT
>NW_026267492.1:24217-24581 GCF_000697945.3 Frankliniella occidentalis
CGACGGTATGAGAAATCGAGCGGTCGACGGAGTCTACAGCTCGTCAACTATTGTAGCAGTCTGGTTACTGGAAATCGCATGCAAACACACCAGACCTATTCTTATATTTTTATTTGTATTTAGAAGCTAGTAGAAGGTGTCAGGGCTGATCTGCGACTTTCCACAATCAATGCGTGTTGCTGTCAGCGTTCACCGCTACCTACCTACCGTACAGTCGCTAGGGCGCAGCACTCTCCGAGTCCACTATGAGAAATCGCGCGCTCAAAATATGGGTTTGGGTTAGATTTTGCAATTTCATCAGTTCGTATTATACCTTGAAAAGTTGTGTTATTTCAGTTATTGTCGGCATCAAAGGTTTATAGAC
>NW_026267492.1:24631-25470 GCF_000697945.3 Frankliniella occidentalis
CGATTTCCTTTTGTACGGGTACACTCAGTTTTTGTTACAGAGTCATCAGGTGCACCAGCGACATCGAGCAGAGGCCCATCATCCCGATGATACAGTCCCAAGAAGATAGTGGCCCTGACTATTGTTTTCATTAATTTGGTCCAGTCTGTCTCTGCTCTCGTTGTACCGACCCGGGCGTGCTATATAGCCACCGAGGTGTGCATGTATTAATTTGTATACTGTGTGTTATTGTGAATAAACCAAGTGCTGTTACCCACGTATTCTATCTTCTACGCCTACACCCCGACACATCACCAACTTTACCTGAGATCTTCATGTCAAAGAGGGCCACGAGTATCATGGTACTTTAGGTATCAAATTGATAAAACTTGTCATGGCCATAGTCTTACATTTGTAAAGACAGCCACAGCTACAGGTGCAGATAATCAGTGTTTAGTTTTACTTCAAAAGTCACTTCATTTCCCTGTCAACAACAGATATGGGAAATTTTTAACATGTGGGGATATTGATTTTGTTCCTGTTAGAAACCTGATTTGTGTATCATACTGTCTTACTGTTGCAAGCGAATTGTACTTGATTGATCCTCTCAACTCACTGGAATTTTCATTCTTACAATTTAGAATTTTTTTCCCCCAAAAGTTCTACCTACACATACCGAGAGCGGGGGCCCGCAGGCGGGCACTGTGGAATGGACGAAATGAGGTATGAGCGGCGGCGCTGTTTCTAGTTCCAGTCGCTAGGGCGCAGCACTCTCCGAGTCCACTATGAGAAATCGCGCGCTCAGATTTTGGGTTTGGGTTAGATTTTGCAATTTCATCAGTTCGTATTATACCTTGAAA
>NW_026267492.1:26165-27539 GCF_000697945.3 Frankliniella occidentalis
TTGCTTTCTG
Source organism: Frankliniella occidentalis (assembly GCF_000697945.3). Classification (NCBI taxonomy): domain Eukaryota; kingdom Metazoa; phylum Arthropoda; class Insecta; order Thysanoptera; family Thripidae; genus Frankliniella; species Frankliniella occidentalis. Next base: position 26,176 of record NW_026267492.1, read on the forward strand.
GAATCCGAGATGTTCTGACATATGAAATTTCCGATATCATTTTCGAATATGGTCTGGGCCGAAGTCAAAGTCAAACCACTTGAATAGGGTGTTCCAGCTATCTAAAACGGAAGTGAAAAAGAACAAACTCACTGACTTTTCTGTTTCCGCGTGTTCAGTATGAGAAATTACCACGGTAGTTTGATCCGATTCTAACCTCTCAAATATGGAGGGGAGCTCGAAACTGATCTGGCAGTTTTCCATACCAGAAAGGCCGAAGTGGCACGTGATCAGGACGACCAATCACAGCCATTACGGAAATAGAAAAGTCAGTGAGTTTGTTCTTTTTCACTTCCGTTTTAGATAGCCTGGAACACCCTATTCATGAGCAAATCGGGTGCCACCGCGACTCAGGAGGTACCCGAAGCCTCCTCCATCGACAACGGTTCAACTTCAGCAGATAATGAGGCACCGCCACCTGGTGAAATGGGCGCAGGCGAAGATAGTGACGATACAGTGGCATCGTCACTGTCAGTCGTGCGGGACACACCCTCACCCCGGCGTGCAAAATAACTGGTAATGGTTTTCAACCGCTTGCTGTTGATCATGCTCATGGTGACCAGGCGTTAGGCCCTAAGCCTAAGCCCTGCCCTGCACCCTGGACTACCGCCCTAGTCCAACCCAACCCCAACAATGAAGGCAAAGAGGGAAGACAGAAAACAACAACTACGAGGGTATAAGAAATCAAAGCCTGAACACCTTTTGAGAACAGCGCCAGCCCTGCCTACGTCGCAAGACTCAAGCTCAGCCACCGCGCCGCACCATCCGGTCAACAATAAAAAACGCTAACACTAGCTCCAAGCTCCAAACGCTTGCTCCTGCTTGCAGCTAACTTGTGCCTTTGTACGCTATCCGGTCCAGTCTTAATCGGGGGGCTCGAGTCGGAGAGGAGTTACGAGTATCGTGAAGTGAGTGTAGCGAGCGAGTGTAAGCGGGCGAGCTAGGAGCGAGAAGCGAGGCAAGCGACGCACGGCATCGGCATGTCGGCATGGAGGTGGGTGCTGTGGTGTCTTGACTTGTGCGGGGAGGGGGAAGGCGGGACGGGGCAGGGAAGGGAAGGGGCAGGCTGCGCGCTGCTGTGCCACGCGCTGCGCCGGCCGGGGCCGGGGTCCGGCCGCTCGGGCTAAACTACACAGCGCACGCAACGCGCACCCTACCCCTCCGCTGAAGGCGCGAAGCCTGTTACGCGGGATAGCGTTCGAGGTAAGCTCCCTGCCCCATGGCCCCCTGTTAGACTCGTTTGCGTTGCAGGGAAACGCTAATACGGGAAATAGGAAATATCGCGAAGGCTGTTACGCTAGACGTGAACTGACGCATTGTATGCG
>NW_026267492.1:27687-28030 GCF_000697945.3 Frankliniella occidentalis
TCTTCGACCCGTCTCTAGATTGTCTCCAAACCGTCTCGAGAGAAACGGCTCGACGCTGTCTCTATAATGTCTCAATTCCGAGACAGAAAACAGTCATTCTTGAGACATTTGCGATGTCTCCAAAGTATCTCTACACTGACTAGTTAACGTCTCAACGATGTCTCTGAAACCGTCTCCAGAAAGTCTCGGAAAAGACTCAACGGCGTCTGCATTTTGTCTTTACAATATCTCGGCTCGACACAAACTAGATCGATTTCCTTTTGTACAGGTACACTCAGTTTTTGTTACAGAGTCATCAGGTGCACCAGCGACATCGAGCAGAGGCCCATCATCCCGATGATAC
>NW_026267492.1:28080-28491 GCF_000697945.3 Frankliniella occidentalis
GTAGCGAGCGAGTGTACGCGGGCGAGCTAGGAGCGAGAAGCGAGGCAAGCGACGCACGGCATCGGCATGTCGGCATGGAGGTGGGTGCTGTGGTGACTTGACTTGTGCGGGGTGGGGGAAAGCGGGACGGAGCAGGGCAGGGAAGGGGCAGGGTGCGCGCTGCTGTGCCACGCGCTGCGCTGGCCGGGGCCGGGGTCCGGCCGCTCGGGCTAAACTACACAGCGCACGCAACGCGCACCCCACCCCTCCGCTGAAGGCGCGAAGCCTGTTACGCGGGATAGCGTTCGAGGTAAGCTCCCTGCCCTATGGCCCCCTGCTAGACTCGTTTGCGTTGCAAGGAAACGCTAATACGGGAAATAGAAAATATCGCGAATCCTGTTACGCTAGACGTGAACTGACGCATTGTATGCG
>NW_026267492.1:33561-37286 GCF_000697945.3 Frankliniella occidentalis
CCACATCCTTACAACCACGTCTGGCCCGGCTGGGGATGAAAGACCATGTTCTTGTGTTGCCTACTACAAGGCGTTGACAAAACCCGACCCGAGGAGTGCGATCTTTCGGCCGCGACGGTCGCGGAGCGGTCGTGATCCTGATTTCCAACCCCGCTGGTCGCAGCCCAGGAGGACCGCCGCCGCAACACACCTAGCTGCAGCTGCGGCCTGGCGAGTGGCGTGGCGAGCGTTTGCAGGCGCAGTACGAGGACCCCGCTGCGCTACGTCCACTCGCGCCATGCTACATGTTACTCCCAAGGGGTCCTTCCACTTTAAAAAAATCAGTGTACACCCCCGCCCACCGCCCCTTTTTCTCCAAAAAAACATGGAAAATAAGAAAACACACTGCAAAGTGAAGGAAAGTTCGGAAAAAAGCAATAGGGTATTACGCTGCAAGCCAACTGGAACCTAAAGAAGAAAAGCATGACTGCCTGATCTCTTTCCTTCTAAACGCTGATTTGTCAACGATGACCTTGTCACGTCGGTCAGCCAATGAGCGCACAGCGGGAAGCAGATCGAGCAGTCGTGCTTTCCTTCTTTAGGTTCCGGTTGGCTTGCAGCGGAATACCCCATAGGAAATGAAGAAACAGCGATGCACGAAGACTCTCCGGCCTGACAGCCCCCACCAATTACTATTAAAATGTGATCTAGTATTACCAAAGGTTTAACATGATGTGAAACAAAACTGTATGTTTGTCATAGAGTCAACTAGTTGTCTTGTAATGGGTAGAGGATTTCCTACTAATTTTCTCCAGACAAATGTAAGTACTCTTACTCTTATAGGTAAATGCAAAGTTTCACAAATAATAATTTCTTAACAACCTTATAGACAACTAAAAACTCAAAATCATAGTACCAATTATTATTACAAAACAAGGTATGTAGGCAAAACAGATTGTTTTTTTTTTCCAGACAATATCTGTAAGTTTTCATACTGTGATCTTTTAATGCAGAGCATTATCAACGTCATATACAGGAAATGGCAGTAAATCTTTTAAAGAAACAAAAAGACAGTTTAAATGCCATCTTACATAAAAAATGAACACATTCAGTCTCAATGAACACTTAAAACAAATAAAAAACATATATATGATGAATGTCATATACAAGACAAGTATGATGTCAGTAAAAATTTTAAACAAAATAACAACACTTTGAAAGTCATTAAACATAAACAAGGTAGATGTAGACCACGTCTCGCGTAACAGGCTTGGCGATATCTCACGAAACATTGTTACGCTGCGACGCGCCTGGCATACGTCTACCTTGGACTGCGGCGCTGACACCCGAGTCAGGTAGTGCAAAAATGTACACAAAGATACGGGCCTCCGGCCCGTCAACGGCCCCGTCACTTCGACAAAGCATGCGGGTTCGTGCATTTTTTCGCTTATTTTCGTCAAAAACGCCCTCTAGCGCCTCAACGGTTTGAGCTAGAGCAAAACGGACGAAATTTTCGTCCGGAGGACTCTACTTTGATGAGTTACCCCCTTGGAAACCTGAATTTTTTTTTTAAAAAAAACGTCAGTTTTGGGACCCGTTGTTTTTGACTTTTTAAAACTCAAATTTTTGAGCTAGAATGCTCATCTTCGACCTCGACCCGTCTTTTTATGGTACAAAACGACCCCGAAACTCCCAGGTCGCTAGCTTAATGAGATCTCGAGTTATCGTGCGGACAGACAGACAGAATTTTTTTTTCCGACCAGACGGAGTAATTAATACACATCAGTTAAAATTTTACTAAACAAAAAAATACACAAATCAGGTTCAGTCCTAAAGATATAGTGAACAAATCACACATTTTTTTAACACTCAAACAAGACTCATTAATTCTTTGACTTGGTGGGGATTGGCATTGAGGAAAACGACGTCGTCGATTAGTTGCCCTGACAGACCAAACCTTTGATGGCGAACAATGAAACGTAGGGCTCTACGCAAATCTGAGTGGCTGGAATTGTTAGCACAATGAGAGCCAGCTCGTACAAAATAGGATCTGTGATTCTCCTCCTTTCCTAGTACTTCCAGACGTCGGCATCAACAGGCATAAAATCTGTCGACCAGTCATAATTTTCTGGGACTGCTACAACATCCTGAAGGCCGGATCTTTTGTTCTTTAATGCAGATGTGACCTTTCTTCTCGCCTTGTCACGTGCTTCCAGGCGCTTTTTGAATTCCGCTCTATCTTCGTCCGAATCATATTCATCCTCAGGACTTTCTTCGTCCCCCAATGTCGTAATTGGCGCCCCCTTCACCGACTGGAGCCGCTTCCCCAACTCCAGCAGGTAGGTTTTTGCTTGGGCTTTTTGCTCGGCGTCCAGGAGGGCAAAGTAGCGTGGATCCATCAATACCGCCGCGCTGAAGGCCGGGATGTTCAACAGTGGAGCCAGCTTCTTACCCATGTCCTTATTCCTGCCTTTTCTGCTATATTGGGCAGATTTGGACCGCGAAGCCATTGCTGCTGGAAGGGTACAGCTAAATCAGTGTTCTTCTTTTGTAGCCCAGTAGTCAACTGCTCCCCAACAGCCAAAAAGTCACAAAGAGTGAGGGACTCACTTTGGAGTTGGGTACAGGCCTTGCGGGCCGGAGCAAGGTCTTCTGCTATTTTCTCCACGCTCTTCCACTTCTTTTCTGTTAAGGCAATTCGGCCTTTGTCTTCTTTCTTTGTCCAAACTTAAGTGTATTGATCAAAATTTTTCAAAGTGAAGACGCTGGTCAACATGTCGTACAAGGATCCCCCACCTTAAACAGACATCCAGGGTCGGAAGAGGACGTTTTGCTGCTTTCAGTTGGAATGTGACAGATGATGTCCTTAGATAATTGACCCAAGCACGCGCCCTGTCAATGGTCGGCTTGAGGCCCTTGTTGGTTTTCAGCGCGTCGTCAACCGCCAACTGCAGAATGTGTGCTGCGCAGCGAATGCTCTGCATTTGCTACTCATCGCTCGACAAGTCAACTGCCTCCACCTCCCTCATAAATTCATCTTCCGCCACATCTTGCAAAAAATCATTCCCTTCACTATCACTGTCTTCTCCATCCTCATCTTCCATCTGGAGTAACTTCCCAGCTCTCATGTAGTTGGCACCACACTGTAAATTGCTTACGAACAATAGGTTCGTAATTCAAACCAAAACGTTCGTAGCTTACGAAGGATGTTGAAGTGTTTTATTACGAACTAATTGTTCGTAAGCTTACGAACAAATAGTTCGCAATCCAAACCGATTGTTCGTAAGACCCTGTCCAGCCTTACAAACAAACGCTATGCAATACGAACATTTTTTTTGCAATTAACAGAAAGAAAATTGTTCTTAACGTTGCAAAGTATTTAGTTCGTAAGCTTTTTACAGTGCACTATCGCTAGTGAAGGCCACAATATTCTTAGCAAATAGGCGGAAACGCTTGAGGATTCGAAGAATTGAGTCTTTAAGATACTCGGCAGAATTTGACGTAAACACCTCTTCAACATCAAACGGCCTCACTTGAATTTTGCCATCCTTGGCATATTGAATGACTACCCCCAGTAAGTGGCGCTGCTTTTTACAGCACCCTTCTACTTGCAGTGAAACCATTCTTCCTTGCAACTCTTCTGCTTGTCAGCCAGGGGAGTAATTTTCACTGTTAAAAAAAAAGTCTGAAAATTCAGACTTTTTGGTAGGAAGCAAAATTACATACTAAACGTCTGAAAATTCAGA
>NW_026267492.1:38091-38763 GCF_000697945.3 Frankliniella occidentalis
ATTGTATGAAAACCCTATTCAGACAGCAAAGTCTGAAAAAGTAAGTCTGAATTTTCAGTCTTTTTTCTAACAGTGTTTGGTGGGATTGAGTTAGAAATGATGGCTACACCGAAATAAAGAACATTTAGTTGGCATTTAATATTTTTGATGGGACATTTCAGAGTGTGACACTCGACCCCTTACCCTAATAAAAAACCTAAGCTTGCGCTAACGTGGAAGCAGATGATATGGCTTTCATTTCCAGGTAGTGTGCTTTAAATTAGGTTACATAGCCATATGTAGGCCTTGCCCAGAGTGGCAGAGCGTAGCAAAACACAGTGATCAGTAGAACCATAACAAAGCAAAACGCGGTTTTCTAGGAGATAAAACTTGATTCAATCGACTTCAAGGGCTCAAAATCGCGGGTAGTGCTTTATAACCCATACCACAGCAAGTTTTCCTTGACTTCTCATTTTCAATCTCCCAGAAGCCCTATCTTTCATTATACGAATTCCTAATTGCAGACAAGTGTTGGTAAATTAAGACCTGAAAACAGGTAAATACACGTAAAAATTAGAATTACTTGAGGGAGTCCCCTTAAATTGGCGTGGCTAACATGAGCTTCTGCGCCTGCCTCGGTACTTTACAGCTTTGTAACACTCACAGTCACAGCCAAAAGTTTGCTGTCACAGC
>NW_026267492.1:39044-39481 GCF_000697945.3 Frankliniella occidentalis
GTCTACAGGCCAAATCTCGACATTCTAGCTCAAAACACTTAGAAAATACGACGGCTCAAAAAAGTGCGCCGCTAATTTTGAGCAGCAGTGTATTTGATTGTTCTACATGGTGGTCCACAGACCCCTTCTTTTATTTTGCTTATACATTACCGAATGCTGGCTTGCGGGCGAGTTGCATACTCGCACGGGGTCATAAGGCGCCGCACAGTGGGGCCGATTCGTAAAAACCTGGCCAAAACCTATTTTATAAAGTATACTTATAGACAAATCGGACCATGCAATATTGATAACGGATGTCCAAACTACCTAAAACCGGAGTGTTCTGATTTTCACGACCTCCAGCGAAGGAGATATGGGTACTCAAACTTCCGGTTCCCCGGCGGGAGTTGCGCGCGCTCGGAGCTGCGAAACCAACATCACTTTTCTAACCACTTTAC
>NW_026267492.1:41515-42646 GCF_000697945.3 Frankliniella occidentalis
GAGCGACGGTAGGCAAGCCGACGCGCATGCCTGCATGCGGTACAGTAGAAGCAAAATAAAGAAAGGGGTCTGTAGACCACCCTGTATTGAATTCTGTAAACCATTGTGGGGAATCAAACCACTCGTGAAGTGTTTCAGTGTATTTCCCAGCGTATGTTGTAAAATATTTCCAAACTGAAGGTTTTAATTTACCCATGGCATGCTTTTTAACATGTTGAAACACATTTTTCTAGATTGACTTGTTTAGTGGTTTAGGTTTTTGAAATATATTGTAGCGTCAGGTAGTGACTGAGTAAAGGAGACACAGGAGGTACTGGATCAGTGGATTTATTGGTACTAGCAGGAACGATACAGGCACGGACGAACACGACTAGACTCGACCGAGACTGCAAGCCGACTGAGCTCTGTTGGCTCGCGCTGTGACGCTCGCTGCTTTCAAACAATCCCGCGGAGGTCCCTAGGAGAGGCTAGCTGGCGCTAGAGGCCAACTCATGAAAATGTCAGCCTTGCTGATCAAAGGGCTTTACTTGTCTCTAACGTTACAATATATACAGTGGCCACTCGCATAGCCGCGCCTCTCATAGCTGCGCTAAGCTCTACTAGCCTGACCGCCATACACTGCTGGCGTAGATTCTGATTGTTCTCTGATTACTGTTACACAGCTCTGAAGGTAAATAACACATAGCACTGTGGCTTCATCCTTCGGCCGGCCATGCAGCGGGAAAGGGGTCCCTCGCATAGCCGCGCCGGCCTACAGACGAGAACCGTGCGGCGCGGCTATGCGAGTGGCCACTGTACATAGCCATTGGTTTTGTATAGAGAGAGTCGCTTTAAAATGGTGATAAACAAAGAATACGAAGTCGACAGAGACTATTGTATACCAGATTGCTGAATAACACCACCCTCTTATGCATGTATACTGTACAGAATGCAGGCGTGTGGGAGGGTTTGCCTATCGCCCCTTAAAGATATATAGCCCTCAAGGTCAAGTAATTAAGGGAAGACAGGACTGAAACTGGAAAAGTGCGTCAAAAAGCCGATATTTTGGGTTTAAAATGAAAATGCGAATTAAATCAAGAAAAAGCTTTCTATTTCACTCTAAGTTAGTTTATTGCGGTTCTTTTAAGGGAT
>NW_026267492.1:42696-43789 GCF_000697945.3 Frankliniella occidentalis
ATCCCATTTCGATCACTTCGTGTGGAGGCCAGATATTGAACAGTTTTTGAACACCTTGAACAAAACGCATTTCATCATCTAAATCGCACCAAACAAGTGTATAGAAGGACTCTCGCGCACGGAATCGACCCGCAAGACCATGTACTCGATCCAGGAAGGCCACCAATAGCGTACAAAGGCCCCTGTTCAACATGTGTTCAAGTTTGACCACTTATTGAACAGTACACAAAAGTTGCGCTTTTGTGGCGTGTAGGGTGTCGTTTTCAGCTAATTTGATGTCGCTGGACTCGATTCTGACACCAGATTTGAGTTTTGTGACCTCTGTGACCCCTGTGTGACGCTGCTGGCGCAGATTGCCTACCTGCCAGGCGCATAGTCGCGCGCAGTCGCCTCGCACCCGCGCTGCGCGTGCACTTGTGTTGCTGTGGTGGTGAAAGAAGGGATTCTCGCGAGTTATGTGAACCCCCCTTGACCCCTCTCCTTCCCCCTGAGGTTACCTGAGTGCATGCCAGCGGTGACATTGCTGCTTATTGCCAACCCTCCAGGCGCCAGAAACTGAAAAATATTTTATTTTCACGGTTTCCGATGAGGAATCTAATTTTGTGTTATTTGGAGGAGAAATCTAGTCAATTTGGGTCATAATTTGTGGTCGTCACTCAGTGAGATTTTGGCTCCCCCCCCCCCACTGCAATTGAGCGAGGTCAGGGAAATCTTACTGCTTCAGAGTGAGGATTCGGTGCATATGACTCTAATAGGGTGAGCCTTATAGTCATCGCCCTGATTGAGCGAGGCAAAATTGTCTCACTTCAAACACGACACCTACTCAAAGTTTTGTAGTGCTCGGTTGAGCACTTCCTACACAGTGAGGGTTCCATCTAAGGAAGTGTTTAACCAAGGATTTGCACACTAAAAAGTGTTGAGCAGAGTTGTACACTTAGTTTATGAGTATTGGCGGTGAGTCCTCTGGTTTTGTCCTGGCTCAGATGTTGTTGTTTCGGTACACTGAGTGGAAAAGAGCGCGAACACTCAAATGGCTCCTTGCGCCCACTTCGAGACTTTCTGATTTTCTCACACGTGATCATAATGTCAGATG
>NW_026267492.1:44562-44992 GCF_000697945.3 Frankliniella occidentalis
CTTTGGAAGCTAATACCTAAGCCATTTCGACTCTGATCGGCTTTGAGCATAAGACTTTTCCTTTTTCATTTCGATAAAAGAAACCAAATCTTGTATTACACTTTTAATTTTTTAACCTCTGAAATAAGCCAAATTTTCAATTTATGTATTTCAACAAAATGTAATGGTGTGTACTTGTAGAGTGATTGGAAGTCACGTAATGTTTTATTAGGATATGACAAGTAGATTATTCAACCCACAACTTATTTCTACAATAGCCATGGTCCTGACCGAACAATATTATAGCCAATATCGTTAACTCAGGTAGGCTAGGCCCATCGGAATCAGAACAAGGTATATCATTTCCTTAAATTGACTAGCTTTGTCTGAAGTCCCATTATGTTTAATGATATCCAATAAAATGATGGGAGCATTTAAATTAAACTCTGTG
>NW_026267492.1:47739-48628 GCF_000697945.3 Frankliniella occidentalis
ATTTTGAGAAGGATTGATTGGCATTTGTTGAATTAAAGATTTGGAGGTAGCTGCTGGAGTATTCCTTGTACCTATTTACATAACAAATAAATAGAGTTCAATCAAATTTAGTCATAATTAAGGGTATAATCATTATGCTTACTGGACTGTGGCCCCATCTGCTGCTTTGGTTTGGAAATATGAATTAAAGGTTGGTTAGTTCCAGATGTGGATTGAAATGTAGTCCTCGGCAGATTTACTGGGATGTCTATAATGGAAAATAACAAAAATCTAAAGCCATAGAAAGGATCCAAAGCTTTTTTATAATGATTTCAGGTAAATGGTGTGAAAAACATCTTACTCCTTTGACTTGCTGGAATGCCTCCTTGTACTTGAGATTGGGTTTTGGAAACTTATTCATTTTGATGAGGATTGATTACTGGCATTTGTTTAATTATAGATGTGGAAGCTGCTGGAGTATTCCTTGTGCCTATTTACAGAATACATAGATAGATTTCAATCAAATTGAGTCATAATTGAGGGTATAATCATGAATGCACTTTTGAGACTCCTTGGGTATATCCAGTGACCGACAAGTGGAAAGTGGAAAGTGGCCAGGGCTGCCATTTGGGGTGATAATCCCCACTTGGCTCATTTCGCGCTGCTAAATTTGTTGTAAAAGGCAAAAACCCAACAGAGCTGACATGCTAGCGCATAATTCAGCTAAGAAAAGACTTACAATGTGACAACTGGAAAGTTTAATCAGTTTAATTTATATTTGCGCTGTTGTGGACAGCATGGCAGCCCTATCTGCCAGAGCGCAGGGCTGCCAGGTAGAGTGGCCGGGCGCTCGGGTTATTTGCTCCCCAAACCTGTAATTCCAGCAGTACGCCATCAAAAATGGCTTGCA
>NW_026267492.1:52358-52676 GCF_000697945.3 Frankliniella occidentalis
TTACTGGTTGTCTCGGCAGGAAGAATCCGCTTCCAAGGGCGTATCGGGGCAGCTCGACCCGGAGAGGGACCTGGAAAGGCGCTGCTGACGGTGTCTGAAGAGATCAGGATGGGTGAGGTCCACAGCTGGAGACTTGCACCAGAGCCGGAATCGGAGCTGACGAGTATAGGTCCCGGCGCGGCGGCTGGAGTGGGGTGCTCGACCACTCGGCGTTGTAGTTGAAAAATTTGTACATTTTGAGAAGGATTGATTGGCATTTGTTGAATTAAAGATTTGGAGGTAGCTGCTGGAGTATTCCTTGTACCTATTTACATAACA
>NW_026267492.1:52864-53600 GCF_000697945.3 Frankliniella occidentalis
TTGGAATTATAACTAGATCAAAAACTTACCTGAAGGATCCATTGTGAGATAAAAAGATACACAGTCAAATGGTGCTGCTTCAAACCAGTTGAACCGTAAAATTTCGAATTCGGATGATAGCGCAACTCATTAACACTAGAACCACTAGATAGTTTAAAGCTTCAAATGGCAGCCCTGATCACTTTCCACTTTCCACTTTCCACTTGTCGGTCACTAAATATACCCCTTGTAAGAAACTGAACTTCATTTTTTCAGGCTGTTATTATATCAGTAGTCTTCTCTCCTACACTTATCTGAAGAGACACATTAATCTGAACTAGGTAGATGTACGCCACACCACGTCTCGCGTAACAGGTTTCGCGATATCTCACGAAACACTGTTACGCTGCGACGCGCCTGGCATACATCTACCTAGGCCTGCGGCGCTGACACCTGAGTCGGGCAAAAGTCGTAAGTAGGCATTCAAAAGTCACAAATTTTGTTCCTCTGGGTTTTATTTTAACGAGTGGGTGAAGAATTAATCACTAATCATCACTCAGGCTATTCCAGGTCCTTCTCAGCCTCCTCCACCTCCCGGTTAAAGGCGGCCTCGTCCTCCAGCCGGTTGAAAACTAGCCTGTATGACTCATGCTCCAGGAACTGGTTGCGCTCAGCAGTTAGGCTCTCCCGTAGAGCGGCGGCGTTTGCGGCGCTGCCCCCGGACGAAGGGGGAGTGAAGCCTCCCAAGGTCTCCGAC
>NW_026267492.1:59349-60026 GCF_000697945.3 Frankliniella occidentalis
GAAGGGGGTTACCTACAAAGTAACTTCTAAATCTCCTGTTACTAAAACCTGGCCTCACACAATTCATGGCTTAATAGGCTTGTCAAACATGCTGTAGATAAAGTACAATGTCTCTGAGTTTAATGTTCGTTCCACATGGCAATGCACATTGGAGTCCAAATTTTCTGAATTCAAAGAAGGACGAAAGACTCCCACTCGACGCGTCCTACGAACAAAGTTCGATATCCCGGCGCGCCGTTCAACACTGTCCGATCTCCGGGCGTCCCGTTCAACAAAGTTCGATCTCCCGGCGCGCCGTTCAACGCTGTCCGATCTCCTTTTCAGCTTTCATCTGCACCGTGGGCTTCAAGCCGTGATATCTTCGTTGAAAGTTCACTTAAAGGGAAACTAATAAATTCTATGTGTTCCTCAAAGATTACGCAACACATTCAGGCGCGGATTAAGGGGGGGGGGCGATCGCCGCCCCCCGTCGTCTCTAGAGAGCCGCCTGAAAGGTAGGCAATTTGAGCCACAAAACCCCTGTATGTAGGCAACCGACAGTGCATCGCCCCCCCCTGTCAGCCGGGCCTTAATCCGCCACTGAACACATTGGACCAATAATAAAATGCTATGATCTTGACGAACAGACGTACAAGGCGTTTAAACTTCTACCTCGCTGCAAACCCCGAAAAGGAGAT
>NW_026267492.1:65461-66251 GCF_000697945.3 Frankliniella occidentalis
CTGCAGGCGTACGAGCTGATGAACGCCACGTGAGTAGAGGGCCCCCGAGGGTGGCCCGTGGCCTACAGCAACAAAAATATCAGACCGGCGAAAAAGTGTTTCGGATCGAGATGACCCATCTGCGAGCATTCTAAAACCGCTGCGATCGGCCCGAACGAACCCCAGGGAGCACTCGCTCGGGGTCTTTGCGTTTTAACATGGGTTTTATGTGGAAGTTCGGGTGTAAATGTAAATACCGACCCCGTAGCGTCAAAAAACCACCATGGAGCCCCCTCGGGAGAAATGTGCAATTGCATTGCATTCTTTACGAAGAATTCCCACCCGTCTATTGACTTACTATTATCAGTTTATCCTGACAAATAGTCGCTTTAAATAGCCAGTAGTTACGCTCTTCGTTTCTAATTAAAAAGATCCTTTGCCTTACCAAAGTAACAACAGTTGCTTCAGTTCAGCCCAATAATGCAGAACAATCCCGACCAGGGGGCTCATCCCACTGACCCCTTAGGTGTTCGCGATGTTGATGCAGAGACCAGTCAACCCAGGCTCAAAAACCCTGACGGTACGACCAAGACCCCTGCAAAGATCAAACCCTCGAAAAAGGGAAATAAAGTAGATGCAAAAGTTAAACACACCACTCCAGCAGGAGCTGCTAATATGTTTAAACCATTTGTGACTCTTACCCTTGACCCAGTCACCTCTCTTGGTCCTAACGAGTTCATCCCGAGTTGTATTCACATGTTTGAAATCCTCCACTCAATGAACAATAAAGTAGGCAGAAATCAGATACTAC
>NW_026267492.1:66301-66765 GCF_000697945.3 Frankliniella occidentalis
ATATCGCGAAGCCTGTTACGCGAGACGTGGTCTGGCGTACATATAGCTAGTATAATACAGTGGTATCAAAGTGTTGAGACTGTGTCTGTTGAGCAGCCTGGGAAACCAGGACAACTGGGTTGTGGCACATAGGCCTGAAACAAAGCAAGACAGGAGGTAAGACATTCAGTTCAATTGATGGAAATCTGTGATAGAACTAGCTATATGTACGCCAGACCACGTCTCGCGTAACAGGCTTCGCGATATCTCACGAAACACTGTTACGCTGCGAAGCGCCTAGTGCACATAAAGCTAGGCCTGCGGCGCTGACACCCGTTAAGGACAGGGTATGGGGAAACAGGGCCTTCCGGGCCCAAAACTTGACATAATCGAACCATTTGTCGGGGTCTTATTGGCTGAGCGATTAGCGAAGCCCATTACTCCACTGACCGGAAAAGTTTCATTCTGTTTGTCTGTCTGTCTGT
>NW_026267492.1:67751-68260 GCF_000697945.3 Frankliniella occidentalis
TGTGCGCCAGGCGCGTCGCAGCGTAACAGTGTTTCGTGAGATATCGCGAAGCCTGTTACGCGAGACGTGGTCTGGCGTACATATAGCTAGTAACGTGAAAAAGACAAAATGGTCTATTAAATCGTAAAAAAGGCTTCATGTCACAGAATTGTAAAGGGAGTAATACTTTAATCACACATTGCGGGTCACACTACACCCTCTTTTGGGCTTAAAGGTCCCTTGAGTATCTAGTATCACTAAAACGTTGATTTTTACATAACAATCTGTCAAAATTCGAACTTTTAATGAATACCGTTACCGAACAGCAGGAGTTTCATGTTCCTAATTTTTGAGTAATAAGACACCGACAAATGGTTCGAGTATGTCAAATTTAGAGCCTGGAAGGCCCTGTTCCCCTACACCCTGTCCTTAACCTGTCTCGGGTGTCAGCGCCGCAGGCCTAGCTATATGTGCGCCAGGCGCGTCGCAGCGTAATAGTGTTTCGTGAGATATCGCGAAGCCTGTTACGC
>NW_026267492.1:69227-71571 GCF_000697945.3 Frankliniella occidentalis
ATACCCAGAGTTATACGATATTTGTTTGTCCTACTGTTTGTTCCATTGTAAGTTGAATCTGCTAACACAATTCATTTGTAGAAGTCAAAAGTCATCACACTCCCACTTCCAATTACTGAGAACTAAAAATGTCATCGGGAAGTCTAAAACCAAACTTGTTTTGGTCATTTTTCAGTTTTTCAGTGCCCCTCCCCCCCTTTCCTGTTCTTCCCTGGCCTTCCATCAATGTACATTACTATTACTACTGTATATTCCTTTAACCGTTACATTTGAGAATTTTAGCACACTAACGACTAAAGCTCAGCAACTACGGGCTGCTGCACTTACTTCTACGTATAATTTGCAAGGATGTTTCCTCGGGGGTAACCCTTGCGCCTGCGCCTGTGAGGTACACTGGAGGCTTCACACTGCAGTGCAACGGGACTGCCTCTCACAGGCGAGTCCCTCGGGTTTAACGCCATGAGCTGACCTGGACAACAGCCCGGATAACTTGAGCCCGAACTGGCACCCGATATGAGCCCGACATTTGCCCAGCCTGACGAGTTGGAACCCAGGCCACTTCTTGATGTGCACATGTCGGGCATTGGTTTGGCTACAGGTGTCCAGGCTCAGACCCGGGTTTAGCTCATGTCCTTATTCCCACTCCCTCGAGGAGACGGTGACGTGGACAACGATTTTCCCGGCTCGTGTCTCTCTCGTTTGCCTCAGTATTTCGCTACACGTCACCAACTCTCACGGCTACATCCGTAACGGAAAGTACGACGGGTTGCTGGGGGACCTGTTCAACGGGCTGGTGGAGACTGGCGGCACCGTCATGCTGCCTGTCGCCTTCCGGATGATGGCCATCACCTACCTGGGCATCAACATCCCGATGCGGTGCGCAGCCTAAGATCGCATTAGACCTTAGATGCGGTGACAAACGAAATAAAGAGCGTCCTCAGTAACACGACTTCTCACTGAACGGCAAATGGACAGACGGACGGAATTTTCAGATGACTTTGCAAATAAACTGGTAAACCAAAGCTGTGTATTAACACATTTCCAGCTTCGTTAAAGTCAAAAGGCGTTAACGTTTTAGTTTTTCCCAAATATTTCCTGATTAAGCAAACCCAGGTTTGTAGAACTTATATTTTCATATTCAGGTCAAAATTCAGCTTCGATCAAGCCCATATCTGATAGTGTTCCAATCCCAAATGAAAGACATTTAGTAGATTCCTGAGGGTCGGTTACTTCTTCCACCATTCTTTAGACACACATCACATGTAGGCTCGTTCAAAGCGGTATTTTGAGCTGAATGCGAAAATATTAGTCCTACAAACCTTGGTTTGCTTCAGTAGAAAATATTTCGTAAAAACTAAAACGTGAACACCTTCAGAACATTAATGCCTTTCAAGGTGTGATTTCACACCGTTGTTTGACTGGTGATATTTTTTGCCTTTCCCATTCAATATTGGTCTTCTCTCGCGACCGGTGTGATTCAGCGCCGTGACGGTGTTCCGCCAACCGCCGCTGGCCTACACGGACAACGTGTTCTGGTTGCCGTTCCCTGACTCGCTGTGGGCCGCGGCGCTGAGCCTCGTGGCGCTGTGCTGCGTCCTCGCCGTCCTGGCACTGTACCTCGAGCCGAACTCGGAAAGCGGCGACGGCGCCGGCGGCGGGACGGGTGACTCTCACGCCAGCCTGAGAGTAGCGCGGCGGCCGCAGGGCGCGGGCAGGGGCGGCTACAAGCAGCCGCTGCGCGCCTCGCTGTCGGACGTCTTCCTGCTGGCCTTCGGCGCTATCGCCCAGCAGGGTGAGGGAGGACCCCACTTGAAAGCTGGTTGCGCCTAGCTTGCGGACCGTCCTGTCCTACCTCTCCCCTTTCCTCGCAGGTTCGCCGGTCGAGGCCCGTGGTGTGGCGTCGCGCATCGTCACCTTCCTGCTGTTCCTCGCCGTGCTGCTGCTCTATACGTGCTACTCGGCCTCCATCGTGGTGCTGCTGCAGAGCTCGTCCAGCTCTATCCGCACACTGCGAGACGTGTGGAAGTCTCGCCTGACCGTGGGCGTCGAGAATATGCCCTACAACGTTTACTTCATCACTGTAATTTTTTTAGAGCAATGGAATGATTTCGATGCTATAGATCAAGAGACTACAGAGAGGGGACAGGAAGATCTCTGCGTGGCGTGACGTAGCGGAACGCCGTCTGCTGTGCTAGAAGGCGTTGGCTGATCGGCGCGGCGCCCGGCTCCCGGGGCGCTCTGCGGACCCCTGCGCTCGCCGTTCAACTCTGGCTAGCCTTTTGGTACCACGGCCATTGGTAGACCCTCCCCTACTATTCTAGACCAAAGCGGGATCTATGCGATA
>NW_026267492.1:76269-81306 GCF_000697945.3 Frankliniella occidentalis
AAGTGACGGGGTTGACGGGTCGGAGGCCCGAATCTTTGAGTACATTTTTGCTCTACCCGACTCGGGTGTCAGCGCCGCAGGCCAAGGCAGATGTATGCCAGGCGCGTTGCAGCATAACAGTGTTTCGTGAGATATCGCGAAGCCTGTTACGCGAGACGTGGTCTGGCGTACATCTATCTTGCTGTTAGGACGCGTTGACATGTGTCCCCCTAAAAGATTTGACAGATGAAAATAAGTCCAGGAGGGGCCCCTACGTAGGGAATGGCTCGTGTTGCGCAGCACTCATACTATGTTGTGCCGGGTCCCCCAGTGAGGAATAGATCATCGAAACGTCATCGATTCAATATTGATATTTTTGATCCAAAGTTGTCGATTTCGATCGTCGAAACAATGTAATTCTGTCGACGAAAGCGACTTCTCTCGATGTCGACAAAACGTTCATCATCGATATCGACAAAATGTCATCGTCGATATTGACGGTAGCGGGTCACGATGAAATTTCGGTAATAGCTATTACCGTGGACTTTCATGACAGCAAGGAGAAATGAGAAGAAGAAAAAGACAAAATATGTCACAAAAAAAAAATGTTTCTTCTGGATTGAAACCTCTGATTGGAAACATTAGTCTGAATATAAATAAAACTGGAAAACATACCAGAATAAAAATATTATCTGGATGTGCTTCCCAACATTTTTCCATTTGCTCAACATGAGCTGAAGTTGTCAGCTGAAGTTTGGGCATCCCAGGGGGCCTAGCTAAAACCTTTTAATTTGGGATGAGATGCATGGATAGCCTTACCTGATATGCTGCAACCATTTCTACTTTTTAAGTGATTTCATTAAGAGCAATGAGGACTCTCCTTTCAAAGTCTACAAAATACAAAATAAGGAATGAGTGGGGTTTTATTTGAAACGAATAGCACAAAAATTAATTAAGCATGTCTTTTAGAAATGAACTTACTCTCATTAGTTGGCTTAGCTTTGCTACATTTATCTTGAGCAGACGAGGTGGCACTGTTGGAGTCACCAGGAAGAGCTTTACCAGACTGCTCTGCAGATTGAGAGTTACGTTTATCTGGATTAAAAGCCACACTGCCAGAGTTAATAGAATTCAGAGTAAAGTTTCCAGACTCTTCTGTTCCAAGTTATTCAAATTGGAACTGCACTCTCCTGTGTCTACCTGCTCATCAAGAAAGCTATCATCACCCATTATGCTGTAGCTTTCACCAAAATTTTCATCTTCACTAACCTTGCTCATCATCCGCATCATCAGATTTCACTACTTCCAAAGGTTCTGCCATCTTGTCTTTATCAGCATCTCCTTTTTTTCTTCTGCTTCCTTTTTCTTGTTAGCTACTATTTGTTTAAATTCATTGAGATCCATAGCTTTAGTGCATTATTTGATAATTTGAGTGTGCGAGAGTTCTCATTAATCCTCACTTCTGATGCAACTTAACCATGATCCTTCTGAATAGTGCTGGATGGTTACTGGTACGAAAACTTGGCTTATGACTCTTTCATCACAGGGGCAGTTGGCAAATTGGCTGCTTACTTTTTCTGCAGCTGATTCATCATCAGATGGCAAACGGTTGCGAAACGCAAGATGCGCAACGGAGTAGATTAAAGAGCTGCAGGAAAAAACAGCACCAAGTAATTTAGTGAAGCAGCATGGTAGAGTGAGCCAAGGGAATCGAAACCAATTCATTACAGTGGACTCTCGATAAGTGTCGCCTCGATAACTGTCGCGTGCGAGAGAGATAGCTGTATAAAAATAGCGCGTTCCATGCGGACTGACTGCCGGCTCCGGCGGCTCGCCCGACTCGCCTGCCGGAGGAGTGGGGAGAGCGGAGCACGGCAGCAGCGAACGCACAGTACCCTCGATAACTGTCGCGGCGACAGTTATCGAGAGTCCACTGTATTACCTTTGATGAGCCAACATTTGCTAAATATAGTTTCCACTGGAAATAACTCAGAAATCTGATTAGGTTCAGAGACTTTCAGAATGCCCAGACAGGCGGAATGGAGAAGGTACATGTGTTGGCGAGATTAAAGTCGCCAGCGCTATTTCTGGGAGTGTAGTTACCCATCGCGCAACGAACCGTCATATCACTTGTTTTGGCGATTCGGCCAGCCGTGCGCTGGCCGGGTTCTTTTCCACGCGCTGGTGAAGGGTCGGTCAGCGCGGCTCCAGGCGCGTGACCGGCCCTCTGACCTGCAGTGGTGCCAACGTAACTGCCGGGCGCCGCGGGGATGTCCCCGGTGCCGGGTGGGGCGCGGAGGGAAAGGGGCGTACCCCGTACAGAAAAAAGTAGCTTCACGATGCCACTAGGATAGCTCCGGCGGAGCCATTACCGACTCATCGCGGTGTCCCGCTGTGAGCACTCTACAGCTTCTAGGTAGTCGGGCCGGAGCCATCGCGGATGGCTCCGCGAACGGAAACTTCAGGCCGAAAATAGACGCCTCGGAGCCAATCTGAAGACGGGCGGAAGACATCCGCGAGTGACTCAACACTTGACACTCGCGAGCTAGGGCAGAGACGAAGGTGAGCCTTCGGGGAGACAGTCTTATGAACGGGGAGCCAGGGCAGATCTGCTACTGCCGTTAATTTGTAGCGGTACGTATAATCTCCTTCAACGAGCCCGTATTCAGTGACCGGCTGACGATTAGACTTTTCAGTGATTGCCCGTTCCTTAAAGTCCTCTGCTGAGAAAACAGTCAGAGAAGTTTGTTTTCACAGTTTCGGAGATACCTCTTTCATTTCATAAATAAGATCTACTACTGCAGAGCGAAAACTGTTTGTTTGGAGACATTTGCCTCTGAACCACATTGTAAAGTTATTTCTAGCACCGAACAGCATACTGACCCTCTGCAGTCCTGCAGTCGAAGAGAAAAACGGCCGTTGAACTTTGGCGCAGAGCTCAACTTTCACGCGCTGCTCTTTTGTTCTCCAATCCGAGTGGAACCAGAGTCAAGTTCAAAACTTGCATTTAACTCTGGTGTCGTATTAATGACTAAATAGTTACAAATTAAAATTTTATGCCGATAAGAAACATCTATTTGTGTACATTTTTATATGGTATACTCAGCACAGTAAATTAAAGAACAAGATAATAAGGAAACAACTTAGATTTGAATCACTTGATTGTCGGGTACCAACACAACAAATACTAACTCGTTGGGCGTAACAGTTTGAAGTAAAGAAACTAATGATCTGGAATATTATGTAATATTTCCGTCAAATGTATAATACTTTGCGATAAGTTTCTCCTTTACTTAAAGATACACTTGCTTCTGGCATGAATGAGTCATGTGCAGGGTTCAGACTGGCGGCATTGTCAGAAACCTCCCCCTTGGGTACATGTAAAGTTTAAGGTCAAGGGGTCCATTCTTTGTTTTGGTTTTCGTCACGTCACGTCACCGTTGCCGGGTTTAGCGGAAAGGGGCTAAGCGTTATTGATGATGACTACAAAGAAGACAATTTTAAGAAAGTAAAGTAGATGTGTTTTTTAAAACAAACAACAATGAACGGTGCCAAATGAAGATAATTACTGCGCTGCTCCGGTTTGCATCACAACCACCTGCCAGTTCCAGTAGGTTCTCAAAGATGGCGTCCACCACTGTACTAGAAGAGGCAAGAGTAGCCTTATAAATATAAGGAAAATACTCATTTAATCGATTCCTTGTGTTGGAATACTGTTACGACAAATTCAGATAGTTATAATGACACTATTGTTCTAATTAGTAAATTTAAACGTAAGTGTGAGACTCACCTTTAAGTAGGTACGGGGAGATGTTGAGGCGTTGATACGTTGATGTGTGTCCGGTAAGTAACAACATGAGTCACTGCGATATTTGAATAAAATTGTGACTGTTTTTCATGATCATGACGCTACTTCATTGATGTCCGCATTAACAAATTCCTACCAAAATAAATTACGATTTACGCATGCGTGAGATAGGGTCAAGCAGAACCGAAAACATTGGAACGCACGAACGAACGTTTGACTACAATGGCGTTGAATTTCCAATCGGGCCAAATCATTGCCTCATAGGGTAACCGGGTAGCCCATACGCAGCTCCAAAGTTTCTTATTATTGCGCTCTGGGACGATTGGTTATGTTTAAGGCAACAAATTTAAACTGTTTAAAACGATTACGACATTCAATTAACATTCAATATTTTACTGATGTCGAAACTATATCGATTCAATATCGTTTTAATAAAAGTAAGAATTTGAGCAGAAAACCGCGGAAAACTCCACCGTATCCATTTCGCACGGTCAAGAAGTGTTCTAGGAAACATCTGTGAAACTCTTTTCGTGTATTTTTGATACGTCGAAAACAGATGGCAATATGCTCGAATATCTCCCTCGACAAGGGTTCGATCATTTCGATGGCCTAATTTCTCACTATGGGTCCAGCATGTTGTCTAGGTTAAGCCGTTCACTCGAAGACACTTGCTCAGGAGAAGCATATCCACTTGACACAAGTTGTGAAGTTCATCTCGTTGAGTTCGACAAACACTGACAACAGGTTACCGATTCAAAAATTAGCAAACCATGACATCACTTCTGATTTTGTGTAGTGTCGATCAGATTTCATCACCAACTTCACAATAAGAGCGTGACGATAACTAGATTCGTCTGCTGCTTCTGCTTTGCTGTGCCTTCTAGTACCACAAAAAACATGTCATGCATGAATTAACAATTGCAAGTTGAGTCGGCTGCAGCAGACGACGCTCAAACCTTGACAACAACACGGAAATGGGGTTAAATAATGTTGATGTTGTTAAATTTGTTGTCATGGTACGCGAATATTTGAATCGGTTACTTCTTGTCGCTGTTTCCCAGCTTTAAATTCCATATGGAATTCCTGTTCATTTCCAGATAGATCTGGTTTTTCCATATGGAATCTCGTTTCCACAATGGAATTTGGTATGTAATAATTTTCCGGTATGGATTTGTGAAAATCCACTTTGGAACTTGATCTGGAATATTTTCCACTGTGGATTTGTGATTTTCCACTATGGATTACTGATT
>NW_026267492.1:84336-85910 GCF_000697945.3 Frankliniella occidentalis
CTCCTATTACCCCGTCTCGGGTGTCAGAGCCGCAGGCCTAGCTATATGTGCGCCAGGCGCGTCGCAGCGTAACAGTGTTTCGTGAGATATCGCGTGGCGTGTTACGCGAAACGACGTGGTCTGGCGTACATATAGCTAGTTTAAGAAAGGCAACGAAATCTGCAATTGAATTTAGTATAAGATTAATTTAGAATAAGATTGCGCCATACATTTTAGATCATTGATAGAAAAGCCTAAAATAATGATATCTGTAACCGTTAGCATATCGGATGCAATCACCACCACATTGGTCCATAAGATTTTGGATGCAATTTCCATCAATGAGGAATAGAGAAGGCCCATAAACGGAGCCTTATGGAACTCCTATTTTTACCCTTTTTGAAACTAGATAAGACTTGGTCATTTAAAGAGGCGCCAAATACAGAAACCGCCTGGTCCCTATTAGATAGATAGGAAGTAGTCAAGTCAATGGCTAATCCTCTTACTGCACTTGATCAAACACTGCAGAGCCGGCACACGTGCCTGCTTTGTAGCGCCTCAGAAAGGAAGAGAACGTCCATTTCTTGGCAGGAATATGGACCCCCTGGCACTAACATTGCACTTTGCTGTTGAAATTCCGCGTTGGGACTTGATTTTGCGGTTGTTGATGCAAAAATTTTCTCGTGCAAGTGTTGCAAGAGCCGCACCGCGCCCCAGTCAACAAGTCCAGTACTGTCCTCACATCGGTCTCACGGCCGCTAATGTCACCGCAGAAGCTCAAGACTCTGCGGCATCTAAGATAAAGGTTAGGCCGATGTGGGACGCTTTTGATGGGGTCGCTATCCCACCTCATTTCGGCCACAGGGCAGGTTGAACTTGGGGGTAGTTTTTGAACGATTTGCAAGTTTATCGATCCTGGAAGCGGAGTGGTTATTCTGACCGACACGAAGCTTTGAGGGAAGCTTCCTTCAGGTGTTTTTTAACAGATCCGAATGAACCCTGCCCCCCATCACCATCCAAAGGGTGCAGGGCCTATCGGGGGTAAGGGTTGAAGATGTTGACACCGGGTTTCTTAGCATGGATGTGTTTCAAATAAAAAATGAGGATATGACGGTAGTTCTGGCCATCCTGAAAACTAACCCCTTCGTGGGGGTGGGAGTGAACGGGGCAGGGGGTGGGTTTAAACGACTGCGATTTCGCTAGCGCCGTTCGAATGAGGACACAAATTTGAGTCAGTTCACCAAAAATTTCGACTTTCCCATCATTTGAACTGACAAATTCGGAAACTTATAGGTCGAATTTTCTACCCCTGTTCACTGCAGGGGCTGCACAGGCCGTATGGGGTGGCGCGAGGGATGCGCACTTCGTGAGGTCCAAGACGTACCATGGAGACGTCTGCAGGCCTAATCTTGGCGTTCTAGCTCAAAGGACTTAAAAATTCGCATGCTCAAAAAAGTGCGCCGCTAATTTTGAGCGGCAGTGTTTCACTTTGGTCTCTTTTCACCACTGGCGAAACTTTGTAAGACGAGTTCCGCAACTCTAGACTAAAAATTTCACACTCGGTTTGACCATCTGACATTGTGATCACGTGTGAG
>NW_026267492.1:86521-87031 GCF_000697945.3 Frankliniella occidentalis
TATTTTCCATACTAGAAATCCATCTGGAATTTAAAGCTGGGTTGTCTAACACTGTCAAATGATCTTCACAACCTGTGTCAGGTGGACATGCTTCTCCTGGGCAAGTGCCTTCGTGTGGACTACATCAACTAGAGAACATGCTGGACCCGGCGAAAAACACTGTGAGTGCTCCACAACACTAGCCATTCCCTGTAGGGCCTCTCAAATGTGTTTGCCTTTGTGAGCAGTGTTGATTCATCACTCAGAGAATGTCTAATGAATTCTCCATACACTCACTATTAGTATCCTGACAAATGCCGTTTTTAAGGTCTTTAGGAAGCTCTTTTGTGAAGCTACACCCAGACTTATGTTCCACTGTCAAACCTTGTTGGTGGACTTATGCTCCTGGACTTATGTTCCTTTGTAAAATCTTGTTGATGGACTTAGGTCCCTCTGTCGCATTATGTCTGGACTTATGTTCCTCTGTTAAATACCACGGGAGCCAGGGCAGATCTGCTACTGCCGTTAATT
>NW_026267492.1:94022-96810 GCF_000697945.3 Frankliniella occidentalis
CGACAATCACAAATAAGATCCCTTTAGAAGTGATAATACTGTACAGAAGTATGAATATCTTTACCTACTTGCTTTATCATCTCAATGATTTTTCAATGTGGTATTTCTGTGCTTTCCCTAGGAACATCAACGAGCTAATGATGTTAATGATGTAATAAGTGAAAGTCTCTGAAGGGGTTTTGTTATTGGTTTGCTTCGTTGCTCAATCTTCGACGTCAGGGTGAGTTATCTTGGTATTATTAATTTTACAGTTTAATAGCGACGGAACAAGTACCTATAAATCTATGTGCGAAGAGTCAGACTTAAGCACAGTCAAGGTAAGACTTCCTTCCATATATTTCAATTAACTTACAGAATGTATGTTGATTGTGTTATTTGTACGTATTTCAGGGGGTGTTCGAATGTCTCAATAATAAACAGAATGTAAAATTTGTTGAATGAGCTGCGTTTCTCCATGTTTAACAAATTGGTAGCAAGACAGAAACTTGGTGCTGACTTCCACCTAAACGTTCTACCCACCACATCTGGAGTTGCAAGGCAACACTCACTGCGAGTTTATCTCAAGGAAGGTAACGCATAAATAATGTAAATGTGTGTTGCCCAACCTGGAATATTCTCATTCAGCTCAGTCGTGGCTGGCTAGCCTACCGAGCAGCGTTTGTTGTGCTCCACCCAATCTTACTATACCGTAATACACCGTACCTTTCCGTATTTGAGGCAAAGCAATGATCCAGACTTGTGCAAGCAATGCGACCCGTGAGCTCCACACTGAAGTATTATAGACTTGAATGTTTCTCGAATTTGTATCATCTGCTTTCACAATCCGTTCCTGGACGCAACTTTTTTGATTTTTTTTTTTTTTTTGAATTCAATTAGTTTGTACTTTACTCTCGCTTATTTTAATGTGGATTTTTTTTTCTGGTGCTGCCCTAGCAAGGCAGAGATCGAAAGAGTAGCGACCTTACTACGATCAGGATTCTATCTCTACGTCAGAACGCGAGTTTGCGCACCTCTGCAGTTCAGGTCAAGTGATTGTGATAGAACTTAATGTGTTGGCCCAACTGAGTTTATTAGGTTTAGGATTGCCTATTTATCGTGTACTTAGATGCCGCTAGTGGCAGGTAGGGTTAGTGTTGCGAACATGCACACGGCGTGTAGGGGAGCCCCTGTCTTCATCTTTTGCGCTCCTTGTTGTCCGTTTTGATGAGGTCGGCAGCCACCTCGCCAATCATGATGGTCGGCGCGTTAGTGTTGCCGCTGACAATGTACGGCATAATAGAGGCGTCAGCGACCCTCAGGCCGAGTACGCCCTTCACGCGGAGGCGAGAGTCGACGACGGCCTGCCGGTCGTCCTTGCGGCCCATACGGCACGTCCCGGACCAATGCCATGCCGTCTGCGTGCGCGTGCGGGCGACACACCGCAGGTAGGCGTCGGAGCCGAAGGTATCTTTGCTGAAGACCGAAGACCGAGGCAGATAGAATTAAGTGCCACTCAAAATCAGCCGGTAGCAGGTTCCTCCGTCCAGGCTGAGGCATTGCCTCTGCCACGCCGTTAGGCAGGGGCACCGCCCGCGTGTGTTTCAATTAAATCCTTAGATTCCTGGACTTTTTCCTTTCTGGCGCCGTTCTCTCTCAGAAGGACTCGTACAGGCGGAGTTACAGAAGTTAAAACAAATAGAAAAGATAGTTAAAACGCACGTGGGTGACACCCTAGCCCTGCAGCGTATCCGTGACAGTGTGTGAGAGCCCGGCCGCAGGTGCAGTTGCTTCTGGCTGACTTACAAGACTTGTCGCTTCGAATTTGAGCCTCACAGGAAAACATTATCCGCATAATTCAATTTCGAAGAGACCTTCATTCGCCAACCTTCTAGCGCAAAGAAGTCTTTTTTGATCTGACTTACGAGCATTGTGAGTTACTTGTCTTGTCGAGCACGAGTCCCAATTTGGCGAGTGGCTTCTCTAGTTTCAACACCAGTTTGAGGCCCTCGACGACCGTAGCAAGGTCGTGACCTTTGGGGTCGCTGAAGTAGTTGAGCTTCACGAGTGGGGGCCCGCTGGGATTGGACACGTTCAGGCGCACCCAGCCCTCGCTTTCAGGACGCATCAGAGACGGCCACGTCACCACCCGGTTCATACGCCAAGCATCGGGCTGCACGCACCTGAAATAATCATAAAGTCAGCTTAGTCATTTTCCAAAGACAGTTGTGTTGGAGCACGTAAAAAAAAGTATTAGGCCAATAAAGGATATGACCCTTTTTTTAGGTGTTCTAACAACGTACACGTCACACTTGACGGTTGGCGCGTGTACTATTTCGCTTGTCCCCATTGCAAAGTACGCACAGCGGTGCAGCGATAGCGAAACCACGCCCAGTTCTTAGGCGCTGGCCACGTATCGATGTTTAAGCCCACCCTTCTGCTTTAGAAAAACTATCTGGTGGGCTTATGCAAACGACCTCGAGTCTTTGCGTCTGCCTATTTCACTAGAAGGAGGAGATATGCTAGAGACTTGCAATAATTTTCAGGGGTATCTTAAGCTTCAGAGAACGCCATTCTTTGGCATTAAAGACGTCAAACCAGTTTACAGTGTACAATAACAGGTTGGGTGCGAGTATCCTTTCCCTGCCTCTGTGCCCTCATTGGCGGAATTACATTTGGGTTGGCTGTTCGCACCAAATTGAGGAAGATATATCCAAAACAGCACTTTCTGAATCAGAATCTGTCCTTTGGATGAGGCCTGAGCGGCAGCGCTCCTTCTAGCTCCGGCCGCTAGGGCACAGCACGCTCTGAG
>NW_026267492.1:96860-98614 GCF_000697945.3 Frankliniella occidentalis
AGGCCTTGGGTCGGGCCTAGGCCGGGGTAATCCATGTGTCAGCGGATGCTGTGTTACTGTCACAGGCACGCTTCGAGGAGCACGAGAAGTGCGACTTGTTTGAGGTGGACGGCTACTCACCACTGAGGCACCCGCACCTAGTCACGCGCCGGGACTCGCCGGTCACCCATCTTCTCAAGATCAAGTAGGGCGAGGCAGATCTCACTGCAGGGGGATTCTGTGCACAGAAGAGAGAGGTCCCTCGCACGAGGAAAGTGGCCTTTTCGCACACTATGCGGATATAAGATGAACCCTCTGGGGGGGAGGGGACGTGGTTCTGGCAGTGGTACTTACCTTAATGCTGTACTGCCTTCTTTTATTTTCCTAATTCGTTTCAATTAATTTTGCCAAGGCTACTACTGCAGTGGGAGAGGGGATTTCGCCACCGCTTCATCATACGAGGGCTGTACAGCAAACCCCGCTGCGACGTGATGGGGGCGAGGTTCATGTCGGTGAGCTTCATCGGCGCCAGGAACGCGTACTACCTCATCGTGGCTGGGATGGGGGCGTCCGTTCTCATCCTGCTTGTCGAACTGCTGCACTCACGGCTGTACGCCGGCGGCGCCGGCCACAGACGACCCGCCGGACAGTTGTCCGTCGGTGAGGGTGACGGAGAAGGTGGAGGTCGTGGGGCAGGAATGTCGCTGTCTGCTAAGAAGGAGGTGGAAGCTTAACGAGCTTAACACATTAAGTGCAGGGCATTATTTTATACTGTTTACCTGTGATGTAGCAAGTTAGGGTGATCACATGAAAGTCATGCCACACTAGTTGTCTTAACAGGTGAAGGCTTCATTAAAGCTTCAGATTAATCGGCTGCTATACTCACTGAACTCCTTCTCCCTCCTCGCCATCGTGTGATTTTCTCATGCCCAAGCATCACGCCAACGCCACCCACGCCCCCACCCAACGTAAGTCCCAGACCCAGAGCTTTAGCCCTCATCACCTAGTGCAGCAGCCGCACTCTCACATTTCTGCAAAGCAATGCTCTGCACAACTGCGACTGATTCAGATCATTTGTAACTACGATTCATTCACTGCTCTTAGTTTGGAGTAGTTTGGCCGTTTAAACTGCGAAACAAAAGTTATGCAGCTGTAACTACGAAGCTTTTTACTTCTACAGTTGCAACTACGAAGCAAGTTCAGAAGTTGTAACTCCTAAACGATGCGCCCTAACGAAAGAGTTCGACCTGCTACAGCTAAAAATTTAGCTGGGCCTATACAGACAAAAACTTAGCACCCGTGCTAAATATCTAGTACCACTACCAGTGTTTTTTCATGTACCTCATAAGATGATGTCAAAAGAAAGAAAAGTGTGAATAAAGGCATTATAGAGTAGTTTGATGAATTTTTTTGACAGTGATTGAGAGGCTTGCTTAAGTATGAGCAGACGTCTGTTTACAATTTTTAATATTACGATAAACTGGTGTTTCCACGATAGTATGTCAGAAATGGTAATACCTAAGAATTTTGAGAGAGAAGTTGGATCAGTTTTGGAGTTATTAAGATACAAGTTTAAGTTAATTGGTTTGGAATTTCGAATTATATAATTGGTTTTCTGAACATTTAGAGCTAGTTGGCTCAGCGATTAGCGAAAGCGAAGCCCATTACTCCACTGACCGAAAAAGTTTCATTCTGTTTGTTTCTTTGTTTGTGTGTTTGTTTGTGTGTTTGTCTGTCCGCACGATAACTCGAGAACGAATTGAGCTAGCGACCTG
>NW_026267492.1:101110-103415 GCF_000697945.3 Frankliniella occidentalis
CAAATAAGATCCCTTTAGAAGTGATAATACTACTTGATGTAATTGCAAAATCTAACCCAAACCCCTATGTTGAGCGCACGATTTGTCATTGTGGACTCAGAGAGTGCTGCGCCCCAGCGGCCGGAGTTAGAAGAAGCGCTGCCGCTCAGGCCTCATTGGGATAACTTCCAGCATTTCAGAGCTAGAAGTCGATATGCTTAAAACAATGGCAGTTTGAGACTCATAAACAATACAAAGCTCAAAATGTCGGCGGACATGGCACGAACGACATGATGTGAAAGGCAATGGACATGTCGATGGACAATTAGCGAACAGTCCTACGGACCAGTCCTGTGGAACGGTCCGTAGACATTTAGGTGGTCATAGGTAACAGACAGATCTATGGACAGACGAGCCGTGGTGGACAGCTGCGGAAACATGCCATGGACGTTTCAAACGACGGACTGAAGTTATGAATGCAGACTGAGCCGAGGACAGATCATGGACTAGTCCTCGGACAGACTGATGGACACAATAGACACGGTGGACAGTTGGGGACTGCACAAGGACAGCCACGGACATATGCGGACCATTCCATGTCCATCGGCTCATCAGGGTACTTGGTTGCACAAGCGTCGCGCAAAGATACTTGGTTTCCCACTGGAAAAGTAGACTCTTTTGATCCACCAACTGGCCTGTCAAACGTGCCTGGGGCCTGGGTGTGTCAAGATTATAGACTTCATGTGAAAGATATTGCCGAAAAGGCGATTGTACCGCATTTTATCCTTCCGCACCCCTGAAGAAAATAAGTTAAGGTAAGCGATAAAGTGTTAGCTCGATCCATAGCAGCAACCCACAGAACTAATCTATTTGACCTTACGCGAGTGGCATGCCAACTTAGATCAGGTGGACTAGGCCCGAATCGGAATGTGGTTAGAAACTCGAAATCGTGGCTCAGCGGATTCTTCTTTCCTTTGATTGACTGACACGTCGTAAAACCTTGTCGTCCGTCGGTCTTACCCAACATCTTTGTCAACCGTTGATCCCAGAAATATAATCTGCATATCTGGTTGGTGACCCGTGTTGGCTGCGGCGAGGGATGTTCTAACGAAAGCCATGAACTGCAACAGGTCCATTGCAGACAAAGGACCGGTTCGGTTCTGCTTGTACTGCTGCTCATCTGCCTGGCGGCTCTTCCAGTCGTATACGCAGAGTGGAGGTCTGCACTGGAACTGAATTGCTGGAATGTCGACGTGGTCATGTAGACGTTCGCCCACTGGAAGGTCCTGTAGTACTGGAATCCTCGCTTCCTGAAATTAAATGAACTTTTGGGTTACCATGTGCTATTTTTTTCCAATCTGGTGTTATGTGCACAGAAACGAATTTGAGACTTTGCGACGAGAGTCGAGGAGCTCTTTCTCGAGAGGAACAATCGAGGCTCACTTATCTGCCTAACCGCGTTGCCAGCACTGATTCATACCTCATAGTAAAATGGGAAGCAGTAATCGTTATCATCATTTTTAAAACGAGGAAAAGATGTCGTAGCCATTTCTTCGCCTCTAAGTGTTTACGTGGTCATTAACACTTTTGTAGGTGAGGAAAAGAGCAAGGGGCCGTTCACAAATTACGTCACGCAAATTTCAGGCGGTTTTGACTCCCCCCCTCCCCCACGTCACGCGGCTAACCTAACCTTCTAATGCTTTCAGGATAGGACCGTCACGCGGGCAGAGACCCCCTCCCCCCGGCAGATGCGTGACGTAATTTGTGAACGGCCCCTAATCTCCTAAGCCAGGTACCTGAAACTCGCGGCTCTCGATCCACCCGTGGCTTGTCCGCCCGGGCGCAAGGCTCTCGTCGAGCCACACTGACAAACATATTTTCTTGCCGCAACTGAAATCTACTTGGTGGAAGAATATTTTTTCTTGTTTGTTTCTTAAAAATCTTGCGTCAACATTATTTTTATCTCAAGAATATTTAGTCTTGGTTGTATTGCCAAAGTTAAAAATTGCCGCCGGAGACAGCCTTGAACTCTGTCTCACTGTCTCACTGGGATATGGCAGTAGTGATTACTGATAGATCGATTCTCCTTAAAGCAAGTTACGCCTTCAATTTGAACAGCTGGGATTCGAACCCTGCTCAGGGTTGCCAGGAGCCGAGCGAGTCAAGTCGCCCGAGCCGAGCGCGAAGTGCGCCCGAGTGCGCCCGGAGCCGTTCGGCCAATGAAATCGCCCGAAAACGCCCGAAAACGCCCGGGGTATTCAAAAATCGCCCGGCTGGCGCCCGGGATTTTCCGGGAATTCCAGCTTGTCTAAGGGTGTTTTGTCAC
>NW_026267492.1:110660-112638 GCF_000697945.3 Frankliniella occidentalis
ATGCTACGCAAAAAACGTCAGAATTCGTTTCGGAACTGACCGAAATTCATCACCATGACTCGGACACGGTTCCGGGCAGCACACAGACTTCCGAGTAGGAACGGCCTTGACCTCACCATTCATATGAACTGCGTTCTGGCATACCGATTTTACTGTGGGCCAGCCTAGGCCAAGCTTTGCCGGGGTCTCGCATCACCGGGGTGGCGCTCGAATGTGTTTTTAAACGAACCCGTTAGGGTCGTTTCTACCCAACACCGTGGGGGGGGGGGGGACATGGTTCAACACCATCTGTTGCATTTTCGAGCCGCGTCTCGTCTGGGCAACAACCAACAATGAGCACATTGCTCTATGAGTAGTTGGTTCCCCGCGCGCGCTGCCCAGCGCCTCGCCTCACCTAAAATTGTTTTCAATCATAAAACATTGTGCAGAAAGCTATCGCGAAAAAAAAAACAAAAAAAAACGCATCAACTACATTCGATACAACAATCAAAAGGGACTAATTTTTCTTAACCGTGGGTTCTTTTAGCAGTTAACAAGAGTTGTTAACTTTTTTACATATGTCCTCCAGGGGGAGGAAATGGTGGAAATCGACTGGCCGTAACGATGGCACTCTGAACAATGAAAAGCTAATTTCGACCTCAACCAACCTCGTAGAACACCTTAGAACGAATCCGAACCCCGTGATCGTCGAAATTCCCGTCTACTAAATGTGTGTGTACCTGATCTTTGAGCTCAATTTCAGGCCCAGTCTTTTTATGGGGTAACAAAACACCCACCTTTCCCTTGGAGTCCGTGAACACCACTGCGGACGCTCGGAGGCCATCTTTCGTCTTGTCAACAACCACCCTTTTGGCAGTGGCAAACGTCTGGACACGCAGGTTGCTGCGTGCCTTGACCACGGGCTCGATATAGGCACGGTATGTGCTCCATCGTTCTCCATGCGCTTGCGTCGTCTGGACGGTGCTGTACCCGAGCTGACTGTCAGCGTTGATGTCCAGTCGCTCCCTCAGCCCTATCTGCTTTAGCGCCGTCTTGAGCACCTCGATGACGGGGTGGCGATATGGCTCCCAGGAAACCTTTAGAGGCCCGCCCCGTCCGTGGTATTCTACAGAGAAACAAGTGCCCTCTCTTCACTCACAAAACTAGAGATGATAATCTGAAGGAGTGCTGATCTAGCCGTACACTCTTGGACAAAAAGCTTAGTAAAAAAAGGGACAGTATGTAAATTTGCCAAGAAAGTTATTTTAAAATTGTGTAAAAGTGTGTTGCTTACAAGTTAAAGTTTAAAACTACAAAAACTATTTTTCCAAAACGTGAATATTACCATTCCGCAAAAATAGGTAAATTTTGAGGGACCTCAAAGAAAGCTAATGTTTCAACTCGATTCCACATTTGACTACAAATAGTTATCGTTCAAGAAAAGCGTGAGTATGTACAAGTCCATAGCGAAATCCGTTAACAGTTCGGCCAGTCCAAAATAAACCATCGGGCCTCAATAAACCATGGCCTCAATACCATGTAAAATCGCGATTTACCACGAGAATTCTCCCTTTCACCATGTGAGATATTTTCCCATGGACGAGGATAAAATTTTCCATGGTAAAGTCTTTCATGGGAAGGCATTTTCAATGGTGTTTTCTTCAAGTGAAGAAAATCCCATGGGACCTATTTCCACATGCTATTCTTTTTTCATGGTGAACATGCTGTACGGTGAATGTACAATCTCCACGATTGGCATAAACACCATGAGCAGATCAGTATGCTGTGAAATCTGAAATAACTCGAGTTTTGAGATGAAATTTGGCCTATGGCGTCTACGATGTTTTTCAGTACTGCCATTTTTGATTCATTGAGACCTTAACACTTCGATACCTTAGACTAGCTATAAGTACGCCAGACCACGTCTCGCGTAACAGGCTTCGCGATATCTCACGAAACACTGTTACGCTGCGACGCGCCTGGCGCACATATAGCTAGG
>NW_026267492.1:112973-114544 GCF_000697945.3 Frankliniella occidentalis
AACTCGATCTGTCTTTTTATGATACAAAACGACCCTGAAATTCCCAGATTGATATCTCAATTCTTTCTCGAGTTATCGTGCGTACAGACGGACAAACAAACAAACAAACAGACAAACAGAATGAAACTTTTCCGGTCAGTGGAGTAATGGGCTTCGCTAATCGCTCAGCCAACTAAAAAGCACGCAGCTCATCCGCGCTCCGCGCGTTTCGAAAGACACGCAGTTCAGCCGCGCGTTTCGAAAGACACGCAGTTCCTATCTCTATAGCGGTAAACTGCGTGTCTTTCGAAATGCGTGTCTTTCGAAACGGGCGGCTGAACTGCGTGCCCTTCGAAACGCGCGGATGAGCTGCGTGCCTTTTAGTCTAAGGTATCGACTTTATCCTGGCATCTTGAAAACGACTTGAGCTACGCTAAAATGGACTGCAGATTTGGCTTTGCCTCGATTCTGACACCAAGTCTAAATGCTCCATACAGCTCCCGTACCTTGTAAATGAGACATGATCTTGGTCTCTGATAGGCCAGTCGGGCCGACAACTTGGTTAAAATTTCCCTCGTACATAATACACCATGGTGAATATTTTTCAAAATTATGATGGGCAAAAAATCAGAGATGTATTTACACACCATGTGACCACATCACCAAGTAATAACATTTGGTATAGGGCCAGTCATGGCTTTTTGGGACTGGGCGTAGGACCCTTTGGATTTTTCACTGCGCATATTGATACGCTGCCTTACTAATTTATCACCCCGTCGAATCGGCATTTTCCAGAAAGTATCGTAGTGCCTTGGCCCTATTTAATCTTTTGTATAAAGAGGAGCTCGAAACAGAGCCGTCAGTTATTTGTGATACTAAAAAGCTGTAGAGACACGCCATCAGGTGGACAAATCTAATCAGGGACAATGGGGTTATATCAAAATGGGTGTGTTTATAATTTTTTTGCTTCCGTTTATGGTAGCCGTGCTCCTGCTCCTGCTTACGCATTGGACAATTGAATCTTTAACTGTTGAATTAAGCCTACTTGTGTCTTTATTGATGGCAGGGTCAAGGTTGTCTTCGGCCTTTTTGAAATAGGGCAACACGCCCTGGTAGCTCCACTGCTGGTCGCCGGTAAGCTTGGCCCACTCGTCGAAGTCCACGTCGCTGCCCCGCACGTACACCATGCCATTGAGAACGCTGCCGCCGCCCAGGACGTTGGGCACATTGAGCAGACACCCCGTGCCGTTGCAGCTTTGAGGTTCAGGAACCGACTGAAAAGGATAAACCAGGCTCGTGAACCCGCGAAATGGAATCAAATTCACGTTTATGTACCATGTACCACACATACGACATGTATAATTAGTGATGTAATGAAACCCTTAAAGATCTGAATTGAAAGTAGAAAGAGTTGTTGTTTAAAGTGATTTCGCGGGAATTCCGTATTAGGATAACACAGCGCGTAGCTGATGGTCGGCCGATTTGGACTTACCTAGGTTCATTGTGTTTAACTTACAAGGGGACTTAGGCAATTGTAAATTCCCGATCGTGCCCAAACTCGGTATATTTGCTGCTTATCTATGTAGGTGATG
>NW_026267492.1:115819-118141 GCF_000697945.3 Frankliniella occidentalis
GCCAGCGCACTTCCGAGATTATTCGTAGTATAGCCGGGAACTCGGGCTTCTGGTGGTTCATGCCCACCCCTCTCGATGAGCAGCACCTTAACACTTGCATCCTCTGACAGTCTCGACGCCACCACACTTCCAGCAGAGCCCCCACCGACAACGACGTAGTCGTACTCGTCGAGCAAGCCAGTGTTATCTGAAACATACCATAGTGTCTCAGCGCTTAGGTCATGCACACTGTAAAACACATCTCCTGAATTTCCAACATTTTAGCAGCAATAGCATGGCAAAAGTTGACGATATGACGTCGCGTTTTTTCGTAGGGCAAGTAAAAGTTTTGTTAATTTTACTGACATCCAAAATTTACGCGTTCACGATTGTTAACGTGCTCAGAAACTTTGTTGTACATAAAACTTGCAGAATTTCATACAGCCATAATATTTATGCATAACTATTATAGTGTGTGCATGAATATGCACATTTTGTTCAGAATGGCGCATAAAAATGTGTGCATACTTATAGCTCTATAAAATTCTGCAAGTTTATGCACAACACGATGCATAAGGGTGTAGTGTGCACACTAGCTCTTGGAGTGGGTGAAGATAGAAATAAGCCTACAGGGCTAGGAAATAGACAGTCCCCCCCGATCAGGCCGCAAATTCAATGCGCGTAGTCGTCAGTGAAGCGGTGGCGCGCAGTGCTGCTTACCCTTGGCTGCCGCCCACCACCCGCCTCGCGCGTTCGGTTGGGGGAGGGGGGGGGGCGTGTGCCGTGCCCAAACGCGCACGCCCACCACACACTCGAGGGACCGCTCTGTGCAACATAGAGTGAGAAGGAGTGGTGTGCCTTTGATCCACCGCCCTCCTCACTCCCCCCGCACGCTTCCTTCTCCCCCTCGCCCGTCTTCTTGACTGCTGCACCGTTTCGCAATATTAATATTAAAACATTACGGTCCGGCTCGCTCATGGCGCGACGCATTATCAACTTCTGAACGGGAAAGAGAAGGTTACTACTCTCGCATGAGAAAATTCCGAATTTATTGCGAGCAAACTATTCACAGTTTTGAGCGCGGTTAGTAAAACTAAATGTTAAAGGCAGGCTCGTGTTGTTGTCATGCAAACATGTCGACCAGAAATTACTCCAACTTCTAGCAATGTACAATCAGATTTACTTTTATTTTGAAGTGATCCCGCCGCCGGCCATTTAAAATATACGGTGTACAAAGACAAAGCACTAGTTATTTAAAGTTAGGCATCAAAATAATAGGAACTCAGATTCTACAGCGGTTCACATAAATTTTTTCATACTATGTCCTCTCGCCTCATGACATTTGACCGAACCCCTTTTACACAATGTGTTTTAGCTAATCGGGCATTCCTCCACAACACAATCAGAACCTAAAGAAGAAAAGCATGACTACCTGATCTGTTTCCTCCTGAACGCTGATTGGCTTCCTGATTGGCCAAAGATGCCGTGGCTGAAGCGGTCAGCCAATGAGCGCACAGAGGGAAACAGATCAAGCAGGCATGCTTTTCTTCTTTAGGTTCCGGTTGGCTTGCAGCAGAATACCGTATTGTACGGTCTTCCGTCGATTTTACTGTTTTTAGCTCGCCGTTTTACTTTGAAAAAGCTCTAGAGCGGACATATGCAGCCAGTGTCTGTCTGTTCAATTAGGTGGACTTGTGATAAAGACCGATAGAGACTTGCCACTCGGAGGGTGTCATATGGGTCACTTTTGGACACCGCGTTGGACACCGGCTACACATTTAAATTTTTCCTGAAAATCTGCAGTACTAACTAGCATGTTGAACTTAAAATCAGTAGATTGACATTTTAAACACTTGTTTTCAGAGGATGAACACTTTCCCAATTTGTGGGGGGTTTACTGTACGGTAAAATGACGTGATTATTACAGACATACAGACACACGACCAAAAATATTTCCCCTAGCAAAGGCTTCCCTATCGCTCAGCCAAATATTTGTGATGTGTACCCTAACTTCTCTTAAATCTGAAATATGTGTTTAAAAAATTTATGCATCTGGGCCAAATGAGCAAACCGATCACATTTTGGGATACATTGTCGCATTCCTCACAAAATTTTCGAATCGAAAAATAAAATACACTCGTAATACATTGAAATAAATACACTCGTTCAGGACTTGCGCGATCGCCACAAATTTAGAACCGACGGACTCGGAAAGGTGCACGCTAACTGACCCTCTTGTTCAAATTGAACACAACTCACTTCGGGGCCGCCAGGGTCGTCGAACGTGACGGTGGCGGCGTCGCGCGCAGGTGCCTCCGAACCTCGCTACCTGCGCCAGCGCCG
>NW_026267492.1:119009-120489 GCF_000697945.3 Frankliniella occidentalis
TCCAGTTGGCCTCTTAAATGGTTCTATTCTACACCAAGAAAATTGTTCCATTAAATTAACTGAGAATACTAGATCAATACAAATTTAGGATATGAGAAATCTTTCCTGTACCTTTTTCCTGGAATCAATAAAATTCCATTGAGTCAAGAGAAAAATGTTCGCATAATTTCTTTGCATTGAATCAACACAATAACCGTTTTCTGGTTTTAGGTGCAAGGTATCCTCTCATAAAAAGACTGATAATCTTTAGTGGCGTCTTACCCACTGCCGTTTTCTCGGACTGCTGTTGCTGGGCGATACTGCTGAGCAATGCCGACAGAAACAATAATAATGGGCTCGTAGCAGGACACGTATTGGCGGTTGTCACCACGGCCACTGATGGCATAAAAAAATTACCACTCGAAGCCATGACGTTGCAAACCTCGGTATCTGCACAGAATAAATGTTTGGTGAAAGGTACGCACGTTTTATTCACAGACGTAAACACTAAGTGGGAAGTGGAATTGTGTACGTAGGTTATCTATGCGCCCTTGTCTCGGTCAAGAAGCAAATAAACCGAGAGTTGCCCAACTTGAGATAAATGTGTACACCGGATTACCAAATAGTAATGACTACCATTGATTACTGGGGATTACCAAAGATTACCAATGATTACAAGGTCCGGATTTACCTAAACACTTCACGCGAAAGTGCCTTTTTTTTGTCCCAAGAAAGATGCACATCTTTACCAGTGTTGCAACTTTGAAGATTAGGTGTTACAAATTTGTATCAGTGGACACATTATTTCCATAAGAAAGAGGAAATTTGATCATTTCCAACATTCACGTCTCCATTTAGTTGAAATGTGCATAAAAATGCATGTCGTTTTCAAAAAAACTTGTCATTAAAAGTCCATGAGGACACTGGTGATTACTGGTGATGACCAAATCTGTGTACACATAATTACCTCAGTTGGGCAACCCTCGAAATAAACCCACTCACGCAAGAACTTGTGCTCTCGTTTTCTCGGTGTCTAAATGTAGGCACGTCTTGAGTAACGTCAGCTGTCTCCTATTACCTAGTCACCACGAGACGGGCGATCGTATAGGTTCTTAAAAAGCACACAGCGCCCAAAAAATCCATTGACGCGCACCTTAAATATGTTGCGCCGAGGGTCCCACAATCTGTAACCATAGAGTCGTAAAACACATTATGGACAGTGCTCACGCTTCACACGACCCTGAGGCAAATCACGTTTTCGTGCAACGTTTCGAAGTAGCATAAGGGAGACCTGGGCTACTTGACCACTGGGGCTACTTGAACACCCCTCCCTTTTGAAAGAACCGCGTGCCATACGGCAAATTCGGGCTTGACCCCTTCTAGATATTCAACTGCTCATATAATTTCTACAAGATGGTGGTAGTGTTGTCATTCCCTGTTGCGCAGCAGAACAGCGACGCAGCTAGGCTTCAAAACTGGGGTGAGATGTAATATTTGGTAG
>NW_026267492.1:120650-121068 GCF_000697945.3 Frankliniella occidentalis
TGGAAATGATGCGGCTGACCGCACGCAAAAAAATGATTTGCTGTCTTAAGCTTAAGTTTAGCTCTCAGAGCTAATTTGTTAGCTGGATTCGGGACAGCCAATAGTATTAGCTTCTGCAGCTAATACTCTTCGCTCGATGGGACACGTTCATTGCTATCGGAGGAAGTCGACCTTTTCCTGTGCCTGCATTGGTATATGATCTCTGAGAGCTAATAGATATTTTGCAGCACTCGCACGTATAATTTGTTGCTGTGGCCGGGGCATTATTTCATTATTTCGGCTAATAGCACGCTCTCCTCTGAAAGATAAAATGGTTACTTGAAGGAGCAAAACTTGATTTATAGTCACGACTAATTCTTGTATTAGCTGTAGCGTCACAAATTTTAGCGTCCAGAAGTGACTCTGTTATGTGTGGAGA
>NW_026267492.1:126413-127648 GCF_000697945.3 Frankliniella occidentalis
CTCCCCGCCCCCCCTCAAGTTGTTGTATGTCGTCAATGTTGGTAACACTGTTGTGCAAATACTATACACTCGTCAAAACATTTAGCGCTCCACTTTTTTACGCCTGGATTAAATTATATCCCCTAGCACCTACGTAGTCGAGATTTGACATAGACATGCATCCATGTGTGTAGTTTAACATCCTCGAGCGCGAATGTCGTGAGACACCCCTCACGCCGTACGCATCCCCTCATGATCACGGGGGTGGAAAAGTCGAAAAAAACGTGAAAGGTTAGGGTAGAAGGGGGTGCCGGAAGTGGCTAAAATTTGGTGTACGGGTGTCCTAGGAACCTATTTGAAGGTTTTTGGCCCGTTCCACCCCCTCCGACAAACCACCCCCTCAAAGGGGTGGTTTTTTTGAAATCTCGTACGCTACGGGAAATCTTGTGGTTTGACGTGGGCAACGACAGCGAAGTGCCCGTTTCACTTTCGCAGCCCCTGGAGGGCTGTACTACCCTTAACTGTCCAACCCTTAACTGAAATTTTCCCATTTTTCACACTAAGGAGGCCTGGAAAAGTCTGGAAACTTCAGTTGAGAATGTGTAGGACGCACTGAGAAAGTCCCCGGTGGAAAACGCGACGATTTTCAAAAACTACCTTTACGGTAGGGGTGACCACCCATGTGACACTTACGCCCTTCAGGGGGGAGTGGTGGCAAATCTGCTTTACAGCAGCTTAGGAGGTCATGAAATGCACCTGTGATCAAAAGCGTAGGACTTTTTGTTTTCGCGCAGCAGCCAAAAATGTGTGAATTTGCTTAAAACCAACCCCTAAGTTTACGTCCCTGCAGCGACAAAGCGGGGTGGAATCCGACGGTCGCCACCACGGTCACAGAAGGGCATAACCTTTATCTTTTCGGGTACCGAGAGCCAAGCCGCTGGCAACACTCATTCAGGGCGCCGGGCCTCTTAAAAGAAGGTACTGCTTTGTGTTGTATCTTGGGGTGATAGATATGTGGTCGTACTGGTTAAAGCCCTTAGGCCGGTGGAGCGACTAGCTTGATATGTCTGCAGGCGAGGAGTGGGGAAGACTGACCACTAAGTATAGTTCCGTGAAGACTGGTTTATTCAACGTTGTGCAAGTCCCTTTATAATCTTTGACAGGCAGTGGTGCCAACATGACGATACACAACACTTTGCACCGCGCCCGGGCCAGTGGCTGACGAGCACGCACACGGACTTGTCAAACTGGTTTCA
>NW_026267492.1:128428-129146 GCF_000697945.3 Frankliniella occidentalis
AAAGAAAACGACGACATGACTCCACTGTCATAGCCAAGAACACGTAGGGCCCCATGCGTTAACATTGTGAACGGGAGTAGCTGAGCGAAGTGCATTAAAATAACAGATGCAACAAATATAGAACAACTCTAATAGATGTGGGTCCGCCTAGTAGGTAGTCAACCATTTCTCAGTTCCTTAAAAGTGAGCGCTTCCAGTCATTCTATCTACATGGTGAGCCGTTTGCATCCTGACTTTTTTTTCTGAATTTTTCTGATTTTCTGATTTTCTTCAGAAGTGTATACCCTTTTTCTTCTCGCTGAGCGGAAGCTCAGTCCAAGTCGTTGAGGGGTCAGGCGATGTCTCCGTCGTGAGTCTGTCTGTGTCCTGTGGCTCACATTTTATGAAAAAACGGCACCGCTTATCACGGAAAGCAACTTTTCTTTGACATCTCTAATCTAGAGGGGTTTAGTCAAACTCACATTCCGTCCATGGGAAAGCCGTTTTCCAGAAAATGTGGGACGTCAACACAGACAGACGCACAGACTCACGACGGAGACATCGCCTGACCCCTCGTCGACTTGGACTGAGCTTCGCTCAGAGATGAAGAAAGAGGGAAGAGGGAGAAAATAAATAAAGAGGCAAAACATACTGTAAGGTTCGGTACTAAAAGGAATAGACGAGAAGTATGCTGAGACCAAGGGATTTATTGGACGATACTCAGTACAAGGAACGTCTA
>NW_026267492.1:129428-130090 GCF_000697945.3 Frankliniella occidentalis
AAGCCTCGAGCCGACTTCTTGGACTAATTCATCTGTCTTTTTGCCTTCTTCCTCTTTCACACCGAAAATGCGGAGGTTATTTCTTCTGCTATATCGTTCTATCTCATCTAGCCTGTCACTCAGTTCTTGGATTTGTACATCTTTTTCCTTCAACTCCCTCCTCAGCCCCCATCGATACTGCTGTCTGTGGGAGGCGGGCACTGCTATTCACAGGTTGGCAGCGCTCACTTGTTTTAAAAAGGCAGTGGAGTGTCTAACCGCGAAATGAACATCCAGTCTTATTTTCAATATCAAAGTTCAACACAGGGAAACGTCGAGGTAAGTCACTTTCACAAGTCCGTTGCACTTTCAATCACTGCACAGTGACTCGCCCACAGTAGTCCCTACTGCACCTCACCTTCCAAAGTAACTCAAAACTACAAGCCTGGTTTCGCACGGCAGTCGGCCATGACACCAGAGAGAGAGAGAGAGAGAGAGAGAGAGAGAGAGAGAGACCACAAGGAAAATAGACGACTAATAGGCGTCTTTAAGATGTCTACGTATCGATCGAAGATGGTCTAATCTCATAGACGTGGAGCAAAGATGTCTAATAGATGATTGGGGCCCTACGTAATTCATGGAAAGTAAACGAAATGTGGGTCTTTCTTACCTTACTTTTCCAC
>NW_026267492.1:135193-136365 GCF_000697945.3 Frankliniella occidentalis
AGTAATATGACCCTGACAAAAATGGGTCGAGATGGCCCTGTTCCCCTATACCCTCTCCTTAACTCGTCTCGGGTGTCAGCGCCGCAGGCCTAGCTATATGTGCGCCATGCGCGTTGCAGCGTGTCAGTGTTTCGTGAGATATCGCGAAGCCTGTTACGCGAGACGTGGTCTGGCGCACATATAGCTAGTATTTTAATCAAGGCGTGACCACAAGGTGCTCATCACTGTTAAGGTGTCAGCTAGCTTTTACTCTCGATACGAAGAGAGAACCAAATAGAGACCGGAAAACAATTTCTTTGGCGCTGCGGGAATGGTGTCCGAGTGCCCGAGTGCCACGCTAGGCCCCTCCCTTTCATTGGCTAACAATGCTAACAAAACTGCGCCGGCGCAGACCCCCCGCCCAACAATACTGGGCCACCGACACCACCGCTCTGCCCACCGGCCCCCAATCTCCTCCTCTCCGCTATTCCGCGTTCAAAAAATGTGTTCTTAAGAAAAGAACGGTACTTAAAATTTTGAGACCAGTTTCTTGTTTTAAGTCCTATTTGTTCCTTAAAACAAGAAAATGGTCTCAAAATTTTAAGTACTGTTCCTATTTGTTCCTTAAAACAAGAAATTGGTCTCAAAATTTTAAGTGGTACTGTCCTTGAATCGAGAACAAATTTTTGGGGATGCGACGAATAGCAAGATTGCAAGTAACACGCACAAATGACAGCTGGATATAAGAGAAATTTAGAACACAGACCGCAGACCTATTCTTAAATTTGTATCATCTGCTTTCAAGATCGAGTTTTGATTGACGTTTTTAGCAGATGAGAAACCTTTTGACTAAACGTAAAGAATAGAGAAGTAAATTTAATGTGTCAGCTAGCTTTTACTCTCGAAACGGCAGAGAATCAAGCGGAGACCAGAAAACAATTTCTTTAGGGCTGGCGGAACCGTGTCCGAGTGCCTGAGTGAGTGTCACTTCAGGCCCCTACCCTTACCCTGCTTAACAACACTAGGCTCCCCGTCCCCCTCCCTGCACAACAATACTACTATCTGACGCCGACCCCTGTGGCCGCGCTTTTCAACGCCGCTTGTACGCTGAAATTGAAAATAACAAGCAACCAGAAACAAATGACAACTAAATCCAGGAGAAAATTTGAAAACAAACATATTCTTAAATTTGC
>NW_026267492.1:140828-141272 GCF_000697945.3 Frankliniella occidentalis
TTATAACGCGTAAGCAAGAAAAATTGGTAATAATTGTTCGTGTTCGGATCGAATTTGAACATTACATTGTTCGGTTCGGTTCGTTCGAAGAAAAAGATGCTTGTTCGTGTTCGTGATCGTTCGAAGATTTTTGGACCAAATTTGTTCGAGTTCGTTCAAATTCGAACTGGCCTGCTTGCCCATCTCTACATGATTGGCTGTTATATGGTACTCACTCTGCGAGAGCGCGGAGCTGAGCTAAGAAGAACAAAATCGGATTGGGTTCAGACTCATGTGTCGTTGTCAAACCGACGCAGACGACAAACTGCGTCGACAAGACTCCACTGTCATAGCCGAGAACAATTAAGAGTTTAAATGAATCCTGAATTATACTTATGGTGCATGGGGGGGTACACCCCTTCTCGGCATGTTTACTTTAGACTGTCGACACTGCCCAGCCTTTAG
>NW_026267492.1:143315-143619 GCF_000697945.3 Frankliniella occidentalis
TAACGTCACTACGCTGGAGTCGAAAATTTTTAATATCCTGCGGACTTTTTGCGCGTAATATTGATTGTACGGTATTTCACTCGATCTCTCACTTATAAAACTTAGTTAAAAA
This sequence comes from Frankliniella occidentalis, assembly GCF_000697945.3. NCBI lineage: Eukaryota > Metazoa > Arthropoda > Insecta > Thysanoptera > Thripidae > Frankliniella > Frankliniella occidentalis. The sequence continues at coordinate 143,428 of NW_026267492.1, forward strand.
TGCACTAAATTTTCAATTTTGACGAAGTCCTGAGAGGTAAAGATATTTGTACACATTCTTATGGCTTTTTTTTGCGAAACCAATGTCCTTCTACTAAAGTAGCACTGACTTTTGCAGAAGTTGCTTAACTTCTTAAATGGACCAATTTTGCCTCGAAAATTTCAATATTACTCTGGTTCCGCAGTTACGGGT
>NW_026267492.1:144286-145024 GCF_000697945.3 Frankliniella occidentalis
ATAAATTGTGAAACATGATGCCAAAAGGAGAATGTACCAACGTGTACGAAAGTACTTACTCACACACTTTTGTTCGGAGTTATTTCCCCTCGAAGAGAGACAGTCCTCTCGCACAGGCTAGCCGGACGAGCAGAGGGGAGACGGGAGGGATGCGTTTTCTCCGTCTGGTGAAAACAGTCTCTGTACAAAGGAGTATGTTGGACATGTGTAGACTTTTAAATTCTCGCGCTCACGAGAAGGAACTAGCGTCAGAACCAGCGCCTGCTGGAAAGCCCTCGCGCTGCATTCGCGACAGTGCGGGGTGCTACCCGACCCAGCCCGGGACGGCTCGGTCGGGCGCACGACACGTCAGACGTGCTTAGGCTTCCGGCTTGGATACATCCCCCTTAATAGTGAGTACTTGGTGGTCGGCCCTAAGAACTGTAATTCATTGTACTTCCTTTCTTACACCCTTCATCCATCGTAACTACACCCAGCATAGCACGCCCCGGGTGCACACGCTACACCTACACTTGTCCCCGGTGCGATACAATACTGAGTGCAGACTTAAAAATTCTTGTTCTCCTTTTAGTCTGTTTTAGCAACGCTTTGCAGAACTGTGAAGTATTTAGATCCTTCGTAATTGTGAAGCATTTACTTTGCAATTACAAAGTAATGCTTTGCAATTATTGCGAAGCAATAAAAACACGCTTAAAAGCATCGCTTTGCAATTGCAAAGCATCACTTTGTATTTGCAAA
>NW_026267492.1:150104-150431 GCF_000697945.3 Frankliniella occidentalis
ATGTGTTCTGTTATATCTACAGCTCTTTCCTCTCTGATTATGAATGATTTACACCCAACTGTGTCGGAGCGAAATTGGTGCGCAGGAAACAATTTTGGTAGAGCTCTCCCCCAAAAAATGGTTAGTTTATAACTTTCGAACTCTTAAACGACACAGACTACAGACAATGCTTTTCCTTTTCTTAATTTTGAGCCTTTCCGACGAAAAATTTCAATGCCCCCAACATTACCCACCTAGCTATCAACCTACATAAAGCGGGCCGATTTTCCGCCTGACTAAACTTTACACTCCTTTTTGCAGCACTTTGATACGACTTCTGGTTTTCGA
>NW_026267492.1:155079-155300 GCF_000697945.3 Frankliniella occidentalis
CCGTTTTGATAAAGGTTGCCGTTGTCGGATATTGACGATTAACGTTCCGGTTTTGATAAGAAGATTTTCAGTCTTATTTTATTTTGAAGCCTTATTGAATTTAAAAACACAAGCCTGAGCGCCTGTATATTTTGAACTTGCTTTTGGAGCCGGACTGTCTCGTTACCGGCCGGCAGGCCAGTTTTTTTCCCTACATAATCAGCAAAGTATGTTTCACACAC
>NW_026267493.1:0-3025 GCF_000697945.3 Frankliniella occidentalis
CATATTGGTTTAATTCTAATAAATTTAATCTCTTATGGACAAGACTGAAACCCCGACTCGAAACTCACCCTATCTCAGTTCGACTGAGCGTGCGACTGGTGATGCCGTGTTCCCGAAACAGGTCGTCTAGTTGGAGGATGGACTGGCCGACATTGGTCTGCGTCGAGCTCTCACTCGTGATCCTGCTCGGGCGACGGGGCTGCACCGCCAGCGGCACTGCGCCCAGCATGACGGCCTGCATCAGGGCCTTGGTCTCCATCTCCAGGCCCAGGAGTGTGTCGGCGCGACCCAGAATGGGTGACACGTCCGCCGGCATGTCCCCGCGGTCCATGAGGGTGGGTGGCGTGGGCAGAGGGGCGGTAAACCCGCTTTCACTGGAAAGCTCGGCCGCAGCCCGACTCTTCTGGAGACGGAGACAGTCAGTACTTCAGAACATTGCGCAAATTGCGTGAAACCTTCTTGTCGGACACGTTAGTTGAATACCTGAGAAACCGTGCTGTCCTTCCGACAGACTGCGGGCGGCTTCCTTACGGGCCTGAATGGGCTGCCGTCCCAGAGCGACCCGCGGGTCTGTGGGATGTCGCCGTCACTGCGAGCGCGTCGTAGGGCCGTGGGGGAGCGCGGTGACAAGGGCTCCTCCGAAGGTGGGATACTCTCCGCGTCGGAGGTCAGGGTCCAGGATGACGTCGTGCTCGTCCCCAGGCTCGGCCCAGGGCTGAAGGCGTACTCGGCCAGGATGAAGCGTTCTTCGGAGGTGGGAAGCGGCGTCTCCGACAACCTGGCGGACTTACGTGCGTTTACAAAAGAAGGACGATACGGTGCCGTCAGCCGCAGCGGCACTCACTCGAACGTCAGCGAGGAGTCCGTCGAGGTGGACGTGGACGCAAGCGCGCGCGCCCTCCGCGCGTCGATCTCCGCCCTGGAGAAAAGCAGCTTGCCGGGCTGGTCCGGATCGGAGTCCGAGGCCATCCCGCGGCCTCGGCGCCCACCTGAGCGTGAGCGCCGGGGTGAGGCGCCGTCCCCGGGCTTGCTCGAGAAGCCGGTCATGGCGACGCCATCCTCGCCCGGCGAGCGCGGCGGTCTGAAGAGCCAGGCTGGGGCCGGTGCGTCCGGGTCGCCGGCCTCGAGGGCCGCCCTGCCGGACGTCTGGGCCAGACGCAGGGTCGCTGCGGCAACGGACTGCTTCCTATCAGTAAGGGGAGGCGCCAGGAGCGCCAGAGGCCTGCCCGTCGAGGTCACTCACATGCAGTGCAGCCAGGAAGAGGGAGGCCGTGCCGACGGACAGGTGCAGCAGGACCAGGGTGTTGACGAGGGGCTTGAAGCAGCCCCGCTCCCACGTGCGACACGCCGCGGTGGCGTCCGACCTCGGCGGCGCGGAGGCCATCGCCGCCACTGGAGCGGCCGCGTCGGGCGCGCAGCAGCTCTCGGGGATGTCCCTGGGCAGCGAGGCAGGTTAGCGATGACGGTCGTTTCCAACGCCACCCTTCGTCTGCAGCAAGAACCACCTACCCGTCGGCGGGGCGCGCCATTCGCTTGTCCGGGTCGTGGGAGGCGGCGCGGACGGCGTCGCTATCCTGGTCCTTGAGGCCCAGCCGGCCGATGGGGTCGTTGGCCCAGGGGTGCCAGTCGGCGGGGCCGTCGAAGCCGCAGCACTCGAGGGCGGCCTGCGCCTCGTCGAGAGCCTCGCGCGCCGCGGCCTCCTCGTAGTAGCCCAGCGCGGCCCACAGGATGCGCGAGCGCGACAGGCGCGGCGACAGCGCCATGCCCACCACGCACCACACGACGACGGCGAGGTGCAGCAGCACCGAGGGCATCAGCAGGCAGACGAGGTGCGCGCTCACGGGGTGCAGCAGGCGCACCTGGCGGGGCGCGGCGCGCGCGCGGCACGCCAGTGCCAGGAGCGCTGAGCGCACGGCCACGGCCAGGCCCAGGGCGGCGTCGAGCGCGAGCAGGGCGAGCAGCGCGGTGGAGGCGGGCCGGGCGACCCGCACCCAGCCGACGCCCAGCGGCCAGGCCACCAGCACCGTGAGCAGCGCCGAGCTCGACAAGAGCGCCGTCAGCACGGACACGGCCAGCGACACGGTCAGCAAGCGGCGGCGCCCCGCCTCGCTCACCATACCATACCTTCCAGCAGACGCACACAGGGTTCAAACGCCAACAGATTTTGTTTTTCCTCCCCGCGATTTATTGAGTTTTCCTACTTACAGCGGCTGCCACGCTCGTTCTGCCCACGACGCGCACCCGGCAAACGCCTCAACGCGTTCGCCATTTTGGTCGCCTCACCTTGGTGGTGTTGGGCAGCAGCCGCGGTATGAGAATGTGCGTCGCGGTGGCGGAGGGGGCGACGGGCAGCCGGGGCGGGGCAGTCACGCGCAGCATCTCCTGCGAACCGACCGCCGAGGTGTGGCGTGTAAAGCCGGCCGCGGCAAGGATTCGGCAAAACGGGTGCGATAACTCGTCGTGTCACACGTACAGACACACATACCGGCGCGGTCTTCACTGCACCTGCAAGGCCGCGTCTTTACTGCGTTCTTCCGTTCCCCGGTTTGAGCATGGTTGACGGACTCGCGTCGCGATAGCGTACTATGGCGATGGTGACTTGCGACGATTTACTTTTTTCCTCGGATGTTATTGATGCCTCGCGGGATCGCGTTTAAATCTTCAGATTAACCTTGGCAGGGTAAGGTTCCGTCTTGCAGGGCTGCCAACTCGTGCGCCAACAATGAGACGCTAAAAACAATAGCCGTGCGATAAGCAGATCCAGCATCCAGCCGCAGTGGTGGTGCCCCTGGCGGCGGGAGTGCATAAAGGAACGATAGAGGGACACATAGTAGTTATCGCCATTGAGTCTTGATGCGCGCACCTGCGGTCCTGTGGTAACACTAAAAGTGTCGGTCGGCTTTGCGGAGATGCGCACCATGATAAGACTGGGCCTGCGCGAAAATGTATTTTTTTAAATCCAAGGAAGGAATGAGGAAACCGAGGAAGCTGTGGTGGAAGAGGTGGGGAAAGGAGGAACGGGGGG
>NW_026267493.1:3075-9724 GCF_000697945.3 Frankliniella occidentalis
GGGGGGAGCAGGGGCGCTGAACGGGGCGTGGCGAGGCCTCGCGTCCTTGCCATGTCCATGCCCCATGCTCGCCCGTGACTGTCTGACCGGCAGCGAAAGTCGTTCAAGAAGAAGAGAGATGGATAGAAAGAGGTGGCCCTACCTCGCCAGGCGCTGCCCCGCCCCACCTCGCCGCGCGTGCCGTGCCCCACCCCGTCCTCGGTCCCTTTAAAGCGCACTTAAAAACACACTGCGGTTCGGGGTTTATGGCGGGTGATCCCTCGCGCCTGCCCTAGCTGCATGGCAGAGCTAGAGATAGCAAGGCTTCCCCTCTGTAGGAAAACGAGACACACGCTCTGGCATAAAAGGGCATGTGCTGTTGGGGCTCAGACAGAGTCAACCCAGGATCCTGCCTGACGCGAAGCCATGGCCCACAGTCTTGTTCACGTAAGTGCCGGGCCGGGCCAAAGCGGGTGGCGCCAACAGCAGAGGCGCTCTAAACAACGTGGTTGCTTTGCTTACCAAACCGATTACGTTCCCTTTCGAATGCCAAATTTTTGCATTCTTTTCTTTGGCCTCGATGCTTGAGAAAGTTTTGCCTCCTTTGAAGGCCAATTTTGGCCGTCAGTCAGGAAACATCAATTTTTGGCAAGAATCTTTGAAAGAGCGCAAAATATTGACATTCAAAATGAAATGCCAGAATTTTGGTACGCACGCAAGGCGACCGCGGTGATTAGCTTGAATGTGCGGTACATCTGACTCGTTATCTAGCCGTAGCTCTTTCGTGCGACGAGCGACGATGACTTTTCTCGCACACTGTACATGTGCGATGTGTCGTGCAGCTCGCGCTGGCCGCGGTGGCGGTGCTCGCCGTGCTGCTGCTGGACCCCGCGGCGGGCCAGGCGGCGACGGCGACCTGTGACGTGTGCACGGCGGACGGCTGGTTCCCGCCCAGCGGCGCGGCGGCCGGCGACAACTGCCAGACGCAGTACTGCGTGTGCTACGCGCCCTACACGGACGTGACGGACCCCAACGCGGCCGCCGGCACGAGCGGCGCCTGGCTCTACACCTGCCCGGCGGGCGCGGGCACCGCCACGTGCTTCAGCCAGATCACCAAGAAGTGCACGACCTGCCCGGCCACCTGCTAGTGACCCCACGACGCGTCAGCAGAAAGTGATAATAAATGATTCTGTCGCTCAGCTTTCGGTTTCACTTAAACTTCCCCCTCCAACTCCTTCCTCCTTCCCGACCCCGCGCACCCGGGCAACGCTGCCGTGCTTCACGTGCTCGGACTGGAGCAGCCAGCGCGACGCTTGTTCTGAATGCCGAGATGCAGCATACGCAAGCAGACCGGGCACACGCCACCCGGGTCCGCATTTGGTCCGGTGCCAGGCGGACGCCAGGCCGCTGGAGCGCACTGCAGCGGCTGGACAACGCGTCCCTCCAGCAGCTGGGCTGTCGCCTCGGCCGCCGGTCGGCCCCGGTCCAGGTCCAGGCGCGTCAGGGGCGCCGCAGCCGCCGCAGCGCGGCACCTTTCTCGCCTAAATAACGCGAATCTCGGGCGCCCATTAGGACGGCGGCGGCGTCGAGTTTCGATCGTCCGGGAATGTTGGCAGCCCGGCGTCGTCGGTGGCGCTATCGAGAGTATCGATGGAAACGGGTCGTGTCGACTAATCGTCCGTGGGCGGGGCGGCGGCGGGGACGTCGTGTTGTGTGTATGCTGTTCTTAAGGTTTCGCTTCCGCCGCCAAGGGTTGAGCCGCTGCTCCAGGTGGACGCCACCGAGGCAGGAGCTGCGGCTGCCCGGGGAAAAGTATAGTGCAGCGACAGGACTTTTTCTTATTTTTATTTTTTTAAGAGAAAAAGGAAACAGAGTTATTGATCGTTTAGTTTGCACATTCGTGTCGGCGGGACCGCCTTGAAACAATAACGCAGGGCTGGACGGACAGCAACTGCTGCATGGGGAGAGCAGGTGTGTCTCTGCTCTACAATTTTCGCCACGACTGATCGGGCGGGACACACCCTCCTCCCTCCCGACTGATATGACGTAACCTTGTTGCCGTCGAGGCAGAATTTTTGAAGAGCGCGCGGTGCGTGACACTGGCGCCACCTGCTGGGCGCGCGGGGGGCCCACGTAACCGCACGCTGAACTGAAGACGGGCGAGAGATTCCTCGAAACTGGTAATAATTATCTCTTACGGCGGCGAAAACAAATACTTTGGAGTTTTGAGCGGATCTCCACCACAGCTTATTGCGCACAAGAGAAAATTTAACAGTGTTAGCGCGGGGGATTTTGAGTCCGCGCGCTGGACCAAAAAAATAATTGAAAGGGCGAAATGGGGAAGCGGAGGTTGGCCGCCTGGCCGGGCAGATAAAGGAAACTGGGGAAGTGGCGAGGAATTCGGGGGGACCAAGTAGTTGTCGAAGTGAGGCATCTCTGGTCACGTCTCATTCGCAGGAAGGGTTGCATCACCACAGGTCCTGGTGGCGTCGCAGTAACAGAAGCGTTGTTCCGCAGGAAAGAGTATTACCCGGCGGCAAATGTTTGGTAGGAGCAAAGACAGCTAGGGAGGCCCCATGATATTATGTTCCTGTTTGAAATACACCTTAAATGCACCCCATTAAATCTGAAAAATTTAAAACATGCTCGTTGCTCCCTGCTGGCGCTGACTTCTACTTTTTCAGGGGACTCAGGGCGCCTGTGAGGTAGGCACTACTGTTACGCACGGGAGCTGTGCGGTACTGCCCAACCCGAGCTCGTCAGGCGCTCCGATTCAATGTATCCACCACGGGGACGATAATTAGAATAGTGCGACAATACACCTAAAGTACTTTCCTTCAGCCATGGGTTTCTCATAGTTTCCCTGACTCCAGCCTTACACGGCTCCACAGACCTGATCACGCGAGGCGCCTGTGAGGTAGGCACCACTGTTACGCGCGGCAGCTTTGCGGTACTGCCTATCCTGCCTCCGTCAGGCGCTTCGAGGAAAAGACAAGTCACTTTTCACCAAGTGAAGTGTGGTGTACGGTGCGGAAACACTCATTCTTGCAAGTACTCAGTACTCGGCAGGGGTTCGTCGTGCTGGACGCACCCTTCGGCTCCAGCCCGGCCGCTGGAGGCTCCGGTGGAGGGGGCAGCGGTATAAGACCGGCGGCCGGGCAGGGGGGCGGGTCAAAACCACGCTGTGCGGCGCGCGGGCCACTCGCCTCGAGAGCTGCAGACAAACTGCGCGCCATGAAAACCTGTCGCCTGCTGGTCAGTGAAGTGTTGTGTAGTGCAATGAGTGACGAGTAGTGATGGAGTGTCAAGTGAACATCGTCTCGGACGACAGTGACGCAAGAACAAAGTGTTGTGCGCGCCAAACCTTGGATATTATTCAGCAACTTGGAGAGGGGATGAGTGGATCAACGAACTTAAACAGCTCAAACTGTGATCATTCTGAAACAGAAATCGAAAGTGTAAAATTTCTGAGCGAAAAGGTTGAAAAACAACAACATGGAAATGATAATTGGGTGTTTTTGTTTATTTGTTATGAAAGTGTTAAAATTCAGCAAAATCGGAGGCCTTTGGGCGGGAGAGGTCGAGGATGTCTTGTATGTGTGTGTCGTGTGGGAGAGAGTGCTCGCTGGACAGGCCCCAGCTGACAGGGCGGGGTGGGGTGGTTCGGGACGATGTGTGGCGGGGCGTGGTGGGGCGTGGTGGGGCGTGGCGGGGACGTCTACAAGTTCACTGGCACTGAAATGCACCCCGGAGCAACGACGGGCGCCCGCGTGTCTCTCTCTTTCTTTCTCCCCCCCCCCTCCCTCTCTCCCTAATAGGGCGACCAAGGAAATGTGGTGTGAGCGAGCGAGTAAAGTGAGCTGGAGTAAGTGTAAGTGGTGTCAGCGAGCGAAGTGAACTGGAGTAAGTGGCCCGAGAGGCGAGCTTCTAGAAAAAGAAAACGTTCGGACCCGGGTGGCTCTTACCTCGTCGATAAGAAAAGTTTCACAAACCATGTTAAATCTGGATATTAGTTTTGTTGATGCGTTGAACCCTATTACTGCCGGTGAAATCGATTTGTACAAATTTGCAAAACGGTATGAGGTTGTTGCTAGCACCAACCGCCGGGGAAGGCACTCAGCAGCGGGACGTGCTACACATACGGGTGTGTGTCGCTTGGAGGGGGCAGCCACTTTTTAATGCAGAAACTTCCAGTTTCTCATCCTCTGATCAGGTGTTTCCCTGCGCTGACAGGTAGATTGGAGGGGCCCTGGCAGCGGCAGCCTCACACGAGGCCAGGATATCTCTGATTCATCGGGGATCCGATCTGGTTTGAGATAGAGCTTGGGGGACGGAGGAGGTGGGACTGGATCATCTCACAAATCAAGCCCGCAGACTCTATCAGTCACGCGATGCCGTCTTGTTATTGTCAGTCAACTTTGTTGTCAGTTTGATTTGTTGGTGTGCGGTCCAGAATGAAGTCCTGTTAAATCTCAAATAAGAAAACACATCGGAGCCTGGAAAAACGGTGGCCAGGGGCACGGTTGCACTTCCGAGTTCTCCTTCCGGGAGGAGAGGGGGAGGGAGCACATTTGTTCGCAATTATAATCAGTTTGGACATTGAAAAAAACAACTTTAGATTTAATCTGATCCATCCACATTTTCGGTTGCTCATTTATTACAGTTTCACTTCCCCCTGTGGAATGTGGGATTTGTAGGGTATACGGCATAGCTCTAACCAACTCGGCGGTAAACGGTTTTTGCTCTCCGCGCGGAGTATAGTAGAGCCGCAGCAGTAGTAGCAGCAGCAGCAGCAGCAGCAGCTATGCGTGCGAGAGCAAAAGATAAATAATATCGATGCTCCTTTTCGAAATTCATTACCAACTCTTCCTCTCTGATCAGCGCGAGCTCAGCTCCAACAGGCGCCCCCCGATTAGCGCGGGGTAATTGCCACCGCTGCCGCTGTTTGGTCCGACGCACCACGCGGCCCGCTATACTTAGCATGTTTACGTTTTAGCTCCGCTACTGGGCGGACTGCTGCCGGGCATAAACACGGCCAAATCAGCAACAGGATGCATGCGGTCGCACTGCTGCTCAGACACAATCCTTTTCTTATTTTTCCCTTCCGGAAGTAATGCATGAAAACGTTATTTTTTAAAATATTAAGACACCTGCTCCCTTTTCAAAGATTGGAGGCAAAGGGGAAGAAGAGGTGCATTAGTGGGTGAAAGGTCTAGGACGTATATGGTGAGAGCATAATGAGAAGTCGTTAGGATTCCTCGATGGTGTCATCTATCATGCGATTTCTTATGTCAGATCTTAACTGCCTGAATTATCGTGGCGGGGCGTTGGAACTCCCCTGCCGTAATCTCTACTACGAGATTGTGATCCGGCGACATAACTGGATCACTTTCCACTTCAGAGAAGGGAAGGGGGGCGCGGGGCGCTTTGTCGTAAAATGTATGAGAAAGGGTGGGGAGGAGGAGGAGGGGGGAGTGGGTGGAGGAGGTCGGCAGACAGGTGGCTGGCAAAGCAGTTGTGACGGCGTCGCCAACGCGCTCCGGGGCGCCGGCCGAGGTGTGGCAGGACACGGGGCGGCAGGGCGCAGCGCGGCAGGGCGAGGCGGGCCACAGAGATGCCTATGGCAATGACGCCCGTCGGTGCAGCTGCGGCCAGGTGCAAGGACCTCTTGCCGCCCGGAGCCCCTCCTGCCCCGCCCCGCCCCGCCCCGCTACACCACGCCCTGGCCGGCGGGCCCCACCGCGCGCTCAGCTCACTGCGACTCCTGCTCCGGGAGAAAAGAACAGAAGCATAAAACGGCCTTGTGTTTTGTGCAGGTGGTGCTGACGCTGCTGTCGCTGGGGAGGACGGCGAGGGGCGGCCCGCTGGAGCAGGCGCCCCCCGGCCCCCGCGACCCCGTCCCCCAAGGGAGCGGCGTCGCCCCCGCGCACTCCCCCGCGGCCCCTCAGCAGCAGCAGGAGCAGCAGCGAGTCAGGAAGAGGTAAGTTCCGTTGAGCAAGCGTCCGAAAAAAGTGATCATTTTGGCTCATGCACGATTAGACGGGAAATTTTTAAAAACGTCTTGCAATGTTGTGCTGGTCAAACTTTTTATTTGAAATAAACTAAAGCAGCTACGGCGCCATGAGCGGGTCCCATTAGCCCCACGGCGCCGCCGGGTTAGAGTAGACCAAGAAAAACTTTTTGTTAAAATGTTTAAGTTCACATTGCCCATCTCGTGCCAATCCATAAAAAACGCTCTCCAAAAAAATTTCAGCCAGATCGGACAATATTTGACCCTCCCGAAGTGGGTTCAAAGTTAACATTAGTTTCTTATGGGTCATAGGGCCAAAACGTTACACATTTGGCCTGTGGCTCAAACTATCAATCGTAGACAAAGGCCGTTATCAAAAACGTGATCTACGCTAAGAACCGAGTCAGACGACATGCCGCTTGTCAAAATCCTTCACAGCGTTCCGTAAAAAAAAAATATAGTTTTTCCGTTAAAACGTGTTATTTTTAGTTGTTTAATAAAATTTTAAAATCTAAACGAGATGGGGGATTTTGACAAGCTGCATGTCGTCTGACTCGGTTTTTAACGTAGATCACGTTTTTGATAACGGCCTTTGTCTACGATTGATAGTTTGAGCCACAGGCCAAATATGTAACGTTTTGGCCCGATGACCCATAAGAA
>NW_026267493.1:9774-11575 GCF_000697945.3 Frankliniella occidentalis
CGTTTTTGATAACGGCCTTTGTCTACGATTGATAGTTTGAGCCACAGGCCAAATATGTAACGTTTTGGCCCGATGACCCATAAGAAACTAATGTTAACTTTGAACCCACTTCGGGAGGGTCAAATATTGTCCGATCTGGCTGAAATTTTTTTGGAGAGCGTTTTTTATGGATTGGCACAAGATGGGCAATGTGAACTTAAACATTTTAATAAAAAGTTTTTCTTGGTCTACTCTAGCCGCCGGGTGAGGCGGGGCGGGGCCGCGGCCCACGGGGATTGGACTGGCTTCTTTGCCGCCTCGTAGATCGGGTTCGCTTTCGCCGCGATAGTCGCCCTCCGCTACTAGGAGACCGACCGTGCTCGCCCAGTCCTATACTCATTCACCCACCTCTTGATGATTGCAGCCCAGACGCCGACCTGGGGACCAGCGGGTGGTCGGCCATCGACGTGGGGCCCGAGGGCCACCGGCCCGCCGGCGTGGACGCCTCCAACGAGGCCGACATCGGCATCACGGCGCCCGGTGACGCCTCCTTCGAGGACGAGACCAGCGACATCATCGTCGGGAGCAGGGGAGCGCACGGCCCCGTGGACCCCGCGCCGTCGGGGTCGGGGAGCGGATACGTCGTCCACGAACACGGCATCAACCACGACCACGGTATCGACCACGACCACGGCATCGACCACGTCAGCAGCAGCGTGGCGGCCAACGCGGCCGGTGCGTGCAAGTGGGAGAAGAAGTTGGTGTGGAAGACGGAGTGGAAGCAGGAGTGGAAGACGGAGAAGAAGCCGACCCTGCGTACCGAGTGGAAGAAGGTGCAGGTGCCGTTCGAGAAGGAGATCAAGGTACCCGTGGAGAAGGAGGTGAAGGTGCCGGGGTTCAAGACGGTCAAGAAGCCCGTCGTCACGGAGATCCAGGTGCCCATCTGGAAGGACGTCAAGGTGCCGGACGTGAAGACGGTCAAGAAGACGTACTGGACGGACGTGGCGGTGCCGGTGCAGAAGAAGATCAAGTACCCGGTGTACAAGAAGGTGTCCATCCCCGTGTGGAAGGTCACCGTGGAGCAAGACTGGACGGGAGACGCGGCCCAGAGCAAGCGCCTGATCTGGAAGACGTCGTACAAGAAGGTCTGGAAGACCGACACGAAGACCGAGTACAAGACGGAGAAGAAGAAGGAGGTGAAGAGCGAACCCGTCAAGGTCTGGAAGACCGAGAAGACGCAGGTTTGGGTACCAAAGACGGTGGAGGAGTGGAAGGAGGAGAAGTTGCCCGTCTGGGAGACGAAGAAGGAGGTCGTGTGGGAGACGAAGAAGACGATCGACGTGAAAGAGGAGTGGCAGATGGTGTCCGTGCCGGCCGTCGAGGATCAGCAAGTCCCAGAGTGGAAGATGGTGCGGGTGCCCGTCTGGGAGGACGAGTGCGTCCCAACAGGACACTAGACTTTGACAGATTTGTTCTCTAGCTCAATATACGTACCTATTTTTTGCTCATTTGATTGATTCAGTCAAATTTCGTTGTTTTGTTGATCGATTTGTTGATGTGTTATTATTGTTTTTGTTATTATTTATATTGTTATTGTTGACGTTGACGTACTTGCTCCGCTTGCAGCGGTTGCTGAAATACTCTCTGTGATCAAACACAAAACATTCAGAGTCGCACACCCAGACATGCTTGAAACAAAGAACTACTGTCCTGAAAATATAAAGACAAGGTACCGAAAATACTGCTAGTAACTTTCCTAACCGTGTGTACAGACTGCGCTCTGGAGAAGATTGTGTTTTAAAATGTCAAGTAAATTATAATT
>NW_026267493.1:11625-21357 GCF_000697945.3 Frankliniella occidentalis
TGTCAAGTAAATTATAATTTATATCGAAATAAATGTCTATTTTTATCCGCTACTGGGTGTGTACGTCGTGTTACCACTGCCCTGTCTCCCCTCGGGTAGAGCAACCCAACGGTCGTTCTCTCTCTACTCCCTGCCTCCTATTCCTTGCCCCCCCCCCCTTTTCTCACTCTCTTTCTCTCTCTCTCCGCTCGCTCTCTTTCCCTCTAATATCATCGTGTCGCGCTTTATTTAAAAGTCAGGCAGCTCGCCAGCGCCACTCAAAATACCGCGCCGGCCGGCTATCAATACGGCTGACGGCGGAAAGGAGAATACCGTGCCGCCACACCACGGTCAAGTAAGCGGCCAAACAGCGAGCCGGGCAGGACCGCGCCGCTCCATTCAATCGCACCGTGTTCATTGATAACACTCGGAGACACGACGACGGTGAGCCCGAGGGCACAGCGTTCAATGAGAGAGGAGTGTGCGAGGATGCGCAGTGCACGGCATTCGTGTTCCTACTTATCGAGTCCCGCGCGTTCAAGGCGCACACCGCGCAAGTCGTCATCGTCAGCTGTTGTTGAACTCCCGCGGCTGCTGCAGCACACTGACCATCCCTTGCGACCCCCGTAGTATCCATCCACCGCTCGGAAGGTCGAGTCGAGTCGGTTTTAACACTACAGCGGTGGCGGTGCTGCCAGAAGAATGGCGATCAATTTCGGCCGTAACGACGTCGTGTTGGTTGGTCTCACTGACCCGATTCCCCTCCGACAGAAAATAAACACACCGCCTAGAGTCACCGGGAGGGAGTCTCATCAGGGGGCAGGCAGGCAGCCGCCAGGCAGCGTGCAGGTTGGGCTGCCCACCTCCGCGGCGGCGGGGCTGCATCCGTCCTCGCCAGCTGCTGCTGCTGGAGGAGGCTAGGAGGCTCGGCGCGCCCGCGAGCCCGGCAGCCCAACGGGCGCGGGAGAGTAAGCGTGAGCGGGGCCATTTAAACCAACACGCGCGCTGGAAAGAAAGGAGAGCAAAAATAATGCGTGGGCCGAGAGTGTGTGAAGTATTGAGAAATGCAGACGACTTCCTTCATTAGGCCGGTGGTGGTGTGCGTGGTGGTGAGATTGCGGCAGCACAGAGGCACACTATATTTTTCACACTTCGCATTGCACGGCGAATAGAAGTGTGCGGAAAAACACAACGGGGCGTTGTTGGTTGCCGATTTCGATGTGCGGTCGTCGCTGCCTCCGCTTTTGGCTTAGCCGGCCCGGGTGTAAGGAACGGTCTCTCGCTTCCTCCCCTAGGTTACTCACCTTCTTCGGGCGAATTTCTCATAGTGGCCGCGGGCTATGTGGTGGTCGGTCGGTGGGGTCGATGAGTAGTACTACCGCCCATCATGGCGAGGGGCGATCAAGGCGCGCGCTTTTCCGATCGCCGCCGCCTCGCCTCACCCGGCCACACCACGTCCCGCCGGCGATTCCGCCCTGCACGGCACGCGAGCTGCCAAACACAGACACACACACAGACACACACACACACACACACACACACACACACACACACACGCGTGCAACTGGAGCTACACACCACCACGGTGTGGTGTGGTGTGTGGTCTACCCTACGCCGCCGCCTTCCGCCGCCGCGTTCCATCGACGTGCAGTGCTCTCCCCGGCGTCCAGCCCAGGGCGGGTCTGCCCGCCGTTGGTGTTCGCTCGCTCTCGCCCCGCGGCGGGGGGTCCGCGGTCGCGGACCGCGTCCAAGAAGTGTACGAGAATGTAGCAGGTTCGGTGGGCGTACACCGGCGGCGGCGTATAGTGCAACAGGAGCACCGCCGTCGTCATCGTCTGGGGGGATAACTACACGACGTTGTAAAATGTTTGTGTTTTTTTCCCTTCCTACTCCCGCGCCAAGTATAACACGCCCATTGTCGTTACATTGACGTTGTCCCTCTCTTACTCTCACGTGTGTGTCTGTGTGTGTACGAGTAAGTGTGATTGTGTGAGTGTCCTCAGAGCAGCAGCACCCGGGCAGTTGCACAACGATGCTCGCCAAATGTATAGAGTCGCCGGCTGGGAGGGGGGAGGGGTAGGAGCCCCAGGTGGAGCACCTCGGAACGGGGGGTGCAACAGCAGCGTTACCCGTTATTGTGATCAGTATAATCGGCTGCACAATTACAGTGCAGAGAGAGAGACCTGCAGCGGACGAGCGGGAGCCGCGTTGGAGGTAAGAAAAGGGAGAGGAGGAAAAGAACGCGCGGCCCAAAGCGGTTGCCGGTGCTTCCAATATCGCTCCCATTGGGCATGAGAAGGAGGGGGGCAATTGCGCGGCGCGCGGGGACTCTGGGACTACTGCACCGAGGACTGCACCGTAGGGGTAGTTTTGTCCGCTGATGCATATTATGTTGTTATGCCGTTGATGACGGTGATGCAACGAGGCGCGCGTTCGTTTGACGCTGGCGCCGGCTGCGCTGGCGGTGGCTGCGCTCTCGGGGAGCAGCCCGGGGAGCAGGAACAGAAGTTGTTGCAGGGCAGAGCGGAGCAGAGCGCAGCGGAGCGGCCGCGGCAGCGTCACGTCGTCGTCCAAATGACGGGGGTTCACCCGCGGGCCCCGCCGCGCCGCGCCGTGGCTGCAACTTGCAGCTGGCAGTGACGCGCATAAGTGCTGTCCTGCGGGAACTCGTCGCCACCGCCGCCACCGCCGCGACCACCGCCACCGCTGCCACCCGCCAACGACGGCGTCGTATAAATCGTCTTGTTGTGATCGGGTGTGGTCATCCCACCCAATTCTTCCTGCGACGCCACGCCACGCCCTGCGACTTCCTATGTCGTCCGCATAATGAACTGGGGAGGAGGGCGGCGGTTTAATACCCACACAACGTCTTACGGAATCGTTCCGAGAGTACGTGTCCGTTTTCCTCGGATTTCTTATGTGAAATCACCGGGAGCCGGGCGCCTGTGAGACTCGGGGTAGGCCACCCCGCCTTACACGCACGCATCGCAGACACGGCTTTGCCTACCTACCAGGCGCTATGAGAGCTTGCAGAGACTGGACTAGTAGACTTGACTTGACTAACCGTGGGTGGGTTCGTAACGGCGAGTGACGGACGTGCTCGAGGGGTGGGCGACTTGAACTTTTCGTGTACACAGGAGTACGGAGTACACGAAAAACAGTCGGAGAACACTGAGTATTGCCGGTCGGAGCGCGCAGAGTACACCTGGAGCACACCCGGAGTACACCGGAGTACAACCGGAGTACGCGGAGCACTTGCGACAAAAACAGCCGGAGTACACGGAGTACATTCGGAGTACAATCGGAGAACACCTGGAGTACATTTCGGCCTGTACACCGGAGCCGCTCAGCCGTCCACCCCTCGGACGTACTTCTCTCCGGATGATCCCTCTTACGAGCGACGCGGGAGAAGTACTACAGGTGGTACAGGTTGCAGCAGCAGCGGTAGCAGCTGCAGAGGTTGGCGCCGGCGGCGGCGAGGCGCGTGGCACGCGCGCGACCAGGAGCGGGTACACCTAACCATTGATCCCATCGCGTCGGTGACCCCCCCCCCCTCTCCTATATGCTCCGCCTTTATTGGCTCGCAGTCCTCTCCCCGCCGCGTCCGGCCTGCACATTAGTGCACTCTCACACACATACTAACACGTACTTACACTTACACACACACAAACTGACACATACTTACACACTCACACACACACACACCAACACGTACTTACATACTCGGCCGGGAGGATTAACGCAGGGAAAGTGGAACTAGCGGCATGTATTCAACCGCGGGGCAAAATTACTTGCAAGCTTGAAGCGGGTGGGGTATGGGGGCGGGTGGGGGTGGGAACTGGTCGGTCCGCAGAGAGATAGAGGAGGGGGGTAGGAGGTGTGTCCCGCCGCCGCCGTGGCTTGGCCGCGCACAGTGGTTACGAGGGCATTTTTAACGGAAATGGATTATTGTCTTCCACACTCTTTTGGCGCCTCGGCCAAGACTCCGCCGCGGTGGAATAAAGTGCACAGCGTGAGGCCGTGGGAGCTTCCCCCCCCCCCATCATATTTCCCCGCCATGGACTCCAGCGCGCCTCCCCCAGGTTGCCTCATATTGGAGAATTTAAACGAAACGCGAGACGCGGATTCACGAATGGCATTTTGCCAAATTTATTACTATACCTTATTTCACTAAAGATATCCCGTATCAATAAATATAATTATCAAAACCTAAAAAATTGAGAATAAATTTCACTTTTTTTTTTTACAAACTATACCCGAGCTACCTACATAAACCATTCAGCGTCACCATCTTGCCATAACGACTCTCCTGACCTGCTAGGCCTCCAGCCTGAATAGCGTTGTAGGGACCCGGGGAGACGAGACGAGACCCGCCGCCGGTGTGGACCCGGGAGCCAGCTCGCGACCCCACTGACCGGGAGGGGCCCGACCTGTCGCCGCGTCCACTTGCTACACATGGTGTCGGTCACATGGCCGGAGGTCCGGCCGGCCGCCTCTGTTACGCCACGCGCGGCCACGGCGCGCACGAGAGAGACGCCACTTCTTTAGGGCCCCGGTGACCTTCTTTCTTCCTCCGCGGCCCGCTCCTGGGCTGGACCGCTGATGCTGCTGCTGCTGCTGCTGCTGCTGCTGCTGCTGCTGGACCGGTGCGACCTGGTCACCCCGGCCGTCCCACGGTGCGGTGTGGCCGATGGGACGGGACGGACGCCGCGGCGCCGCCGTGGAGTCTTCGATTTCAAAAGCCGCGCGCCCGTGGCAACAGAAGCCATCCTCTAACGATCGATTCTCTCAGGCCGTCGCCGCAATCGACACACCGCTGCAACACACACACACACACACACACGCACACACACACACACACACACGTGCGCGCGCACACATGTACACAAACAAAACCTAAATATGGGCATGAAATTCTTAACGAGTACTTTGCCGCAGGGAAACGTGCCTGATCGCTTTGCATTTTTAGTTAACCCGTCTGGTCGCACTTTTGAGCCAAATCGTCCTGCAGACGCCGCTTTCTTGCTCTGGCAACGCAAGAGGGGAACCGGCAATAATCCAGTGCGGTGGCGCATGCCAGCGCGTTATTCAAATATTCGACAGCAGCAGCAGCATAGCTTGCGCGACTGACCGCGGCGGGTCCGATATATACTATATGTCCGCGCAGGTTCGACAACGCACACACGCACCGACCAAGCCTCCGTGGAGTGAGACGTAAGTAAGTAAGTATTTCACATTTCTCTGCTTCCCTCATGGTTTTAATCTTGTGCAGCAGCAGCTGCAGCAACCTCATTATCGATTTACTCCCCTTTTTAACGATCTGCCCCTCGCCGAATAATTGTGCTGGCCGGACTGGCCCGCGGTTCTGGTGGAGCGCCTGATGTCGCGGAAGTGAACGTTGCCGGCCGGCCTGGCCCGGCCCAGCCCAGCCCAGCCAGACCGCACTGAGAGTGAATATATGTCTCAATCCAGCCCGGCCTGCTGACGAATGGCCGGCAAGTCGAGCGGCAGGGATCGGAGCGGGCGGGCGAGCGACCTTTAATATAGAGAGCCGGCGCAAACGGGATAGAATCACTACTTCCATTACACTACTAATTGTGTTGGCCAAAATCTCCAGTTAACTGGCCAAATTTGGCCGTTTTGGGGAAAAACTACTGCGTACTGTATCTTATTGCCTTCGGGTCGGGTTAACTGAACAGGTGGCTGATTCTCCCCTACCCCTTCCCCCTTTTCCCACCCACGCACATGTGTAAGTAATGCCGTTTACGCCCGCGGGGCCGCAACTCAAAGCGTGATAAACAGAACAGACGACTCGACGGAAGGCAAAGGGATCGTCCAGAACGTACGCCGCCCGTCAGCCGTCATTCGCCGTTACGGAACTGCCAATAAGTTCACCCTGTAGAAGCTCTCATGGCGCCTGATAGGTAGGCAACTTCTCGCCTGCAGTGCATGCGTGCACTACGGGCGGGCCTACTCCGAGCCTCGCAGGCGCCAAGCTTCCGCAATTTTCCGAATGAACCTGAAAAATAAAAAAAACGGACGTACTTTATGGACGGCCCCAAACGCGGTGTGGTGCATGTGGGCGCGACCCACTCGGCCACCAGGTAGTTGCGGCAAGGGTATATATGGGTGCCCACCACACCAGATCACTAGGTCGCACTGCATGTGTCAAACGCGACGTTGCCCACGCGCCGCCGCCTGCCGGGCCAGCCGGGCCGAAGAGACTCGAAGCAGACACGAAGACAAGACGTTGGTGGTACCCACAGCGGGAGCCTGCTGGGCGGGCGCGTGCGTGTCCACTCCGCGATACATTTTATTAACTCGGTCCACAAGATGCAGCAGCCGCTGCTTGCAGTGGAGTGAGACTGTGGAGCGGCGGGTGGAGGAGGGGAGGAGGGGGCCCACGAGGTGCACCACTTCGTCACCGGCCGACGGCCCGCCCCGCCCCGCCCGGGACCTGCCGGCGGTAGTGAGAGGGAAGGACCGCTCGGGACCGCGCTCGGCGGCGACGCGCGGGCGCGCGCACTCGAGGTGAAGGGGGAAGGTGTTGGCGTTCGGAAAAGGGAATGAAGAAAAAAAATGGGAAAAAAAGGTGGGGGAAGGTAATAAATGGGGAGCAGTGTGTTGCGTGACGGGTGGATGGATAGTTTACGGCGAGGAATCCCAGGCAGCTCGCTGCTGCTTGCTCCTTGCTTCTTGTTCTTGTTTGGGGCACGTGGTCAGCATTGACTCTCTGCTGCAGTGCGCACACATACGGGCACGCCCACCAGCTGCACGCCCGACCCGTCTCACAAAAATTCACTTCCGGTGCAAAAAATAAAAAAAAAATTAAGAAATAACAAATATCGTCCCAGGTTCAAAATCTCCAGCTGCAATACCGCTAGGTGTGCTTTCGAGCTTTCTGGAAACTGTAAATCGTCAAGTTCTCACCATTTCGCGTCGCTTGCTTCCCCTTACTATAACGCAAGGTCGCTTTCGTTGTTCAACACCGGTTTTCTGGCCCCGGTTTGCACACACACACACCACGCACCACTGGGCGGTCGGTCCGAGCAAAAGTACAAATAAGACTGCATATATATACAACACGGGCGGCGGCCGGGCCTGTTGCGGTTTACTACAGCAGCTCTCCTCCGTTTTGCGGCCCGCGCGCTGCCTCTCGTGCTTACGGCACATGAGGCAAGGGCAGTATGGGGGCTGCCGTTAATGACGGCCGGAACATGTGTGTTACAGGATAACTGCCCAGTATTGTTTGCACGGGGTGTGGGGCGAGGAGTGTGCCAAGCTCGCAAATTACAACAAAAAGGGGAAATTGCATATCCATAGCGACGAGCAATCAGCCCAGTCGGAAGGAAAAAGTCAATAATACAACACCGGTTAGACTTAAAGTTACCGGGTAGGACACTCACCTTTTCACCTGTCGCTAGTAGTTACTGTTATCGACTCCTTCATTGGTGATGGTGATACCATATTATTTCTGTCACGCGCGCTGATCATTGCCCAAGCAATAATTCTCAGCTCCGCGGACCTCTTTCACTAATTCTGGAGTTGCGTCATGACTGGGAGGTGTCGAGACGGCGGCTCTGCCGGTCCGCGCATAGGAACTGCCCAGGAACGGCGGCGGTGGCGGCCCCCCTAGCCGTCTGGAGCCATTGGTCAGCTGAATGCTGCACAACACACGGCCGCCGGGGCAGGGCAGGGCAGGGCGGACCGGGACCACCCGACCGGTTCACAAACCCACCGTCGCCGCGCGGATCCCCGGCGGATCCCTACAATGAGAGAAATTCGCCTCCTGCCTTGCACGCAATACGCAGTACACGCCGCTGCCAAACGGCAAGAAAGGGACAGAGGAGGAGAGAAAGAGAGAAAGACGGCCGTTTCATTTACAGATCGCGAAGTAGAGTTGTGCGAGCTGCTCCAATTCGCGCCGCACAAGTGAGTTTATCATCCAGTTGGATCGGGCCGGGCCGGGCGTCCACCACCACCCGCTCAGCGAGCTTGCCGCCGCGCCAGTTCCCGCTGCCCCCAGCTTCCCTCTCCCTGCTCCGCGAGTTCGCACACGCTTCGCGGTCCTCTAGCTAGCGCCGCCTCGCCGGCCGGGGCCGGGCGCGAGGAGCAGGAAATTGGAAAACACAAAACGGCCAGCGAGACTTGCTTCATTTCATAATGGCCGGGCCTCTTTTTATTCGTATTTGCACCACACCGCGAGGGCCGCGCTCGCTGGTAGGTCATTAAGTTGTGCAGGCCGGTGACCAGTATGGGCAGCTCAGTATGGGCCGGGACGGGCCGGGCCGGCAATACGGGAGAGGTTTGGGAGCCGATGATGTGAGGAGGGATCCGCCTGGATGGATCCGCCACGCGGCAGCCCCGCGGG
This sequence comes from Frankliniella occidentalis, assembly GCF_000697945.3. NCBI lineage: Eukaryota > Metazoa > Arthropoda > Insecta > Thysanoptera > Thripidae > Frankliniella > Frankliniella occidentalis. The sequence continues at coordinate 19,976 of NW_026267493.1, forward strand.
CCCGCAGGTGCGCGCCCGGCTAATTGAAATCCCCCTGACTGCCCTGACGTGGTGAGACCCCCTGCCTTGTAAGGCGCCGCGGCCCGGGAGAGATAACCGTAGGGACTTCCCTACCCGGGGGCGCGCTGCTCCTGCTCTACTGCTGCCGCTCTGCTGCTGCTGCTGCTCCTGCTGCTCTGCAACTCGCGCACCACCACAGCGGCTCTGTAATGGAGTTGCGCTGGACTAGTGAATCAAATACGGTCCAGACATTTACTGCCCACCCCGTGTGCCCACACCACTACTCCTTATACCCCCTCCTCCTTCCCCGAGCGCACGCTGCCGCTGCTCACACATCACGACAGGTGAGACGAGCAGCAGGTTCGGCGTTTTACCCAAGAAGAGCCCTTTCTCCATAACGGCGAGGTGAAAGGAAAAAGGCGACGCAAAGAGTAAAAAAGAGGTCTCCAGTCATAAAAATTCTGGTTGTTTTGGTACAGGCCGACGCATTATATCCCCTTTGTTTTAGAAACGGACAACACAGTGACATTAATTTTTGAAAGTAGGAGCCTGATCGAAAGTAGTGTCGCGCCCAACGGACGTATTCGCGTCGGGCAGGTAACCTAAGTCACGCGGCATAGACACACATGACTGCAGTCCCAGTCAATTCCGGCTTCAGTCGGTCCGAGCGTGGCGGTGGCCCGCGGCCGAGCCTTGCTCCTGCTGGAGGCAATGAAGCTGGACGAGCGCTTCGGAAGGCCGAGGCCCCGAGCCCCGCACAGGCTCTGGTGCCCCCGGCGAGAGGAATAGCTGTTTTCACACCCTCTGGAATGAAAGAAAGGTGCTGGGCGAACACTCTCGCTCCAGGCCTAACCGGACGCCGCACAGCTGCTACGGAACTACAACATATTTTTTATAACAATTTTTTTTTTGCTAATGAACAATCCCCTCTGTCTCGGTATAAATCCCTCAGACATCGGTTCTGGTCCTGGTCGGATATTTATTGCTGTGTCAAAAGGATCACAATTTGTCAATATTTTTTTTTTCTCTCCCGATCAGCGTGTACGGGATATGGGCGCGGATATGGGTTTCCAATAAAGGTGAGGCTTTCAGACCAGCTGCGCCGCGCCGGCCGGCGCAACGGCAGGGAATGAATGGATGAGGGCCTTCCCTCGCAGACAGGCGGCACCCAGCAGCATGAGCAGGGCTTGCGCCCCGCCCCGCCACGACACGCCACACCCCGCCACGCCACGCCCCGCCACGACAGGCGTCGCGTCCGGAAGCCCGGGCAGACAGGCAAGGCGGCGATCTGAGTGAACGGAGGCGGTCAGCGCGGCTCAGCGGCTCCGGCGTGCGGAAGAGAAGGGCGTCGTCGTGCCCCGCCGTCCCCTTCCCTCCCCCCC
>NW_026267493.1:21407-23670 GCF_000697945.3 Frankliniella occidentalis
CCCCTCCCCCCTCACCTCATCTGATCGCCTCTCCACTTTGACGAAGTCCCGGCCCGGAGTAGGAGCGCGGGGTGTAGTGGGGTCCGTTTGGCCCGACCACACGTCGGTCGGGGCGTGGCGGGGGCGCCGGGGGCTCGCCGCCGTGGAGTCCAGCCGGGTGGGGGCTGCTGCTCCCCCGCCGCCGCCGACGCGAAGCCCCACCGGGGGTGTGTCGGTATATAAGCCGCGCACCCCTGGCCGAGGACACAGTGCTGTGCGCTCCTGCCTCCGGCTTCTCAACATGTGCAAGTGGACGTGGCCGCTCCTGGTCAGTGTGTGTGTTCTTCTGTCGGTGTGTGTGTGTGTGTGGTCGTGCCCTAAGGGATTACAAACAAGTGCGGTGCTCTGAGTGCTCAGGAATTTCAAAAAAGTGGTGCCTGCTACGTCGCCCAGGCCGAAAGGACTATGACAAATCTTCTGACGGAGATTGTTTTCTCTTCCTGATTTTCTGGATGAAATGTTTCAGTACTGGAAGTGAAAAGAAGCTTTGGAGCGTGAAAGATTTAGGCTGCCGATTTGAATGGAAAACTGTTAGACATTGACGAAACAAAACGTAAATTTAGTACAAAAATTAATTTTTAAAATTTTCTTGTTTGACCCCATTATTGATTATATTTTTGTGAGACTGGCTGGGATTTGTGTTTTCCTCTATCGTCGGTCGTAAAGTAGTAAAAATTCTGTTTGTCATTCATTGTCTTACGATTCCTAATTGACTGCAGATAGCAGTCATTTCTTATGTTTTAAGAAAAATAATTCGAGAGCAGTACCACTTTGTTTCGGTTGGAGCCGTCGTGGGCTCAGTCACGACGATTTGCTGCGCTCAAGTCGGTAACCGGTCAGATTGCAATCACTCACTATTGTTCCTTTGGTCACGCACCGCCTTGTAAATGAAGCTGCTTGTAGTTACAACCGCGATGGGCAGAGCGATGCGTCCCAATAGCCCAGCGAGAGCAAGTGGGACCAATTTACGTTAGCGGATAAGAATGATGGAATATAACAATATAATCTGATATAATAATACGACGTTAAATTTCATGGGGGAAGGGCATCACCCTGGAACTACAACCTAGTGAAAAACGAATTTTCTTCAACGTCGACTCGATGGCGATTCGAAATGAAAAGTTTTCAATCAAAGTTTTCACGAAAATTAACTGAAGAAAGAGTACTTGATATTTGATATTTGTCTATTTTTGCTTTTCTTGATTTTTATGAGTGTATTGCACTTTGTTTGGAGTAGAATGCTCTGAACAATGCTCAATGCGAAGTCCAGAAAAACCAATTTCATACAAAAAATGTAAAAGACGAAAACTCACTTTTTTTTTAGTGCAGACTCAGACATCGATCTTTTTCGCGTTACCTCTCGGAGTGGCCTTTCGCCGGTCAGCGCAGTCACACAAAGTGGTGGAGAGTCTGGAGCCATAAAGCTGAGAACCGAGATACGTAATGTCGTCATATCAACTGTCCCCCCTCCCCATGTCTGGCTCCGAACGGGAACGCCACCAGCCCTCCCCGGAGTGAGTGTCTGCTTGCGGAGTCGCCGTCCCGGCCGGAACAATTTCCGGGTGTTTTAATAAACGGTCTTCTCACATCACCGCCGTACTTGCCGCCACCGTTTCTGCTGCTGCGGGATTACAGGGGGGACTCCCCCTTCGCCGCTTCAGACTAGTCCAATCGGGACAGGGGCTCACGAGCCAACCCGGCAATGAGAGCGCCCCCGGGGAGAAAATGCGACGGAGATGTCGATCCTGGCACTTTTCCCCAGCCGCGGGGAGCCCGCCGCGCTGCGCCGCACCACGCCCCCGCCCAGCCTCACCCCGCCCCACCCCGCCACGCCCCGCCACGCGCCGCGCCAAGCGGTTATTACATGTTGCTCACTAGCTCCTTTTGTTCCGGCCATGTCCATTGGATCATGACCACGCCGCCGTCTTCCCGGGCTGGACCAAAGCACGCCCCGCCGCCCCGCCCCGCCCCGCCCCGCGCCACCACGCCCGGGCGTAGGAAGCGGATCAGTGCAGAAATGGCTTTCACTCTTCCGCAGCTCAATACGTGGATATCTGCGGGAGCGCCGTGTATATGTTATTACCGGGCAGAATGTGACCGCAGAGCAGGCGGGGCGGAGCGGCCGCGCCTCCAGCCAAGCCGAACCGAGCCGCTCGGTTTCGCACACTCGCCAAATAATACCACCGGGCGCGGTGTTGTTGCAGCCGGATAGGGCGGGGCGGGG
>NW_026267493.1:29745-64070 GCF_000697945.3 Frankliniella occidentalis
CCCCCGCCAGCCCGCCACGCACGCCACCTCACAACCACCCCGACACCAGCATCAGCACTCTTCAGCAAGAAAGAAGCGGTACAAAGATCCGTGCTCTATTCCTATTTCCACCGCATAAACGCCTCGACATTTTAAAGAAAAACAAAATTAGCATGATATAGCTTATACAAATATCCATTTATTAAAGAACGGGAGCTTTGGTGAAACATGCAATCAAACACATAATACATTGTTGTTCTGGAATGCAACTGACACAAAAGCCAAAGTTCAAGTGGTTCAAAAGAAGTTGAAGTATTTTTAACATAGATACATACTTTTCAATGAGATTTAACTGACTTAAAATCATTGGCAAAAAATCATGAGTTAAGCATGAAACTCGATAAAATTTACTAGAAAGCAGTCGCTTATTTTTTGCCTACTTCAGACATGCAGTAACTCTAGCTTTTACAAGAAAAATTTGTGCTGCCAGCAGCGAGTCCAGAATGAAAAATTCAAAGTACAACAAAGTTACGATGTCATCTCAGCAAAATGGCAGTAACTGATTACAGTTTAAAAAAACAAATCATAAGTACAGTCAAACTTATTTTTAAAAAAAAGAAAAGTGAGAGAACAGTCAAGCATGTTTTTCCCATCAGAACAGATTTATATGATCTCACTGTAGGTAGAAATTTTACAAAATCATAATAATGTTCTGTTTGTTTTTAAATAGGCTGTCTTAATTTGTACACAAAGTAAGGCCAACATTGTTTTTCTTAAAAATAAATAACAATTATATCACATGTAAAGCAATATGATTTAGGAGTCTTATCACAACATACACTGGATCTCAACTGACTAGCTACAACAATCAAATTTTTGAGTGCATGCAACATATCACATTAATAGAGCACAGATTTGCTCCATTCATAAGCGACATTTATAACACCCCAACTGATGAAGGCACGGGTACAATTCAAATGGAATCCTCTATATAATTTTAAAATGCTGCGGTTGCGTTCATTGTAAATATCTACGAATGCCTCTGTTATAGACTGAAATGGTACACCTAACCTACTTTGCATATGAAACTTTAATACATTACACGGATAAAAAACACAGCTTAAAAATGCTCCAATGACAGCTCCACTGAAAAAGTCCTTGGTAAGTTCTCCCCACCATTTATCAGAACTAGGCAACCTAAGCTTTGCTTCTCCCCGTAAGTAGAAAAACAAGGCATTGGATGGTCCATTCCTTAGAAGGATTGGAGTGAGACCACGATAATATTCTCTAAATCCGTACTCAGCTCCAAGGATTCTAAAGGCATGTCTCATATTTTGGAAATGCTGATGATAGCTTCTATCTTGAAGAAGGGTCTGCACCCGCTCAAAAGGAGTTAATAGGGCTTCAATGGATCCAGCAATAACAGCTGCTGAGGGATTAGCAATGTACGAAGGTATATTCGATTTCATCATTGGAATGCGACACTCCTCGTAAACACCAAACATCAATGAAAGGCTCACAGACTTTTGACATAAAGGAGGAAGGATCCCTCTGTATAAGAAGAAGACTCCTTCATGCGACAATTGTTGAATGGCTCTTGAAACTCCAACATCATGAATTATCTGTAAAAGCCAGATTTTTAGTTAAGATGGTTTAAGTTAATAATTCAACACTTATTTTAAAAAAACTCACTTGTCTAAAAATGATTTTATTGATAGGAAAGGTGATTGTGATGTTAACAAAAGCAGCACTGAGACCACACACAAATTCTCGCCAGTCTCCATGTGGTTGTGGGACACTGGTTACAAATTTAATCAACTCTGATACAAAAGGGGGATTTCCTCCCATAGTAGGTAAACTGATGAGATATTTTCTCTAAATTTCATTCCATTCATGTGACATAATCGCCAGGACAAGACAACCTAGAAAATCAAAGTTTGTGTAAGACAAGAACTTAAGAATAATGCCGTACAGAACTTATAACACTGACTTCAAGAATGTATCAAATGAAGAGAGAGGAGAGCTGTGATAAATTTTAGTCTTATTGAAAATCAACATCTACGGAGGGGAATCCAGGTGGCAAGGAATATGAATAAAATTCTACTTAACTAACTAACCTCTTTGACAAGCATTAATGTAGAAGTTAGAGGGCAACCAAGAAAAGACATGTCTCTAAATTTCCTGAAGATACAATGAGGACTTTTAAAATTTTAATCAGAGTAAATAGATCATATTTACCACATTCCTACGGCAAATACCCCCCACGAACCCCCAAATTTTTTCTCTCCTGGCTCTGCCAACAGGAGCCAGGACTAGCTCAAACAGAGTACGCTGGCTCAATGGATGGATATAAGTGACGGAAAAAATATTCGTAATACGTACGATTAAGTAATTGATCACCTGACAAATCAGTAAAGACATGAAACATGACACGGCAGTGTCAAAAGAAAAGAGAAGCAGAAGATAGACAACAATTTACTTCAGCTCCGTGGGGCTCATTCGTGGCCTCCTGGATACGCCTTCTTTTTTAGCTAGTTGAGCTAGTGCTAGTGCATCAAATCGGCAGTGAAAAAGTGTAGGCAAACAAATCAAGCACAAAACAATACCAAATGGAAATTTCCCTTTGCTTTTCGATTTCTAGTTGATGACAAGTCTTATTGCACGATGGCAGCTGTTCTGAAGAAAAGAGCTCTTGCAGAGTATTCTCAGGTTATTGAGGTTAGTGAATAGTTAGTGTAATTTTGTAAAGTAGGGTAAAGAGGTTAACGTGTACACATAAAGTCATGTTTTAGTCAACTGTACTCTGTCAAGTACCGGACAACAATTACTCTTTACAGGAGCAGCCACGTCCAATCAAACGACTTCGACTAGTCAGAAAACCATCTTCAAGTAACTCGACTATATTGTATGTTGGTCTGTTGGAGAGACAGAAAACAAGTAACGAAGCTCTTCAGGTCCTGCTGAGGATCTCAGATTCATTACAATTCCAGGTGAATAATAATAATTCACCTTAAACAAAAAAAGTTGCTTCTTTAGGACGTATATTTTGAATACATTCCCTAATTCTTGTTTTGGCAGGAGGATGATTTCCTCGACATAATTAAAAAGCTGGTGGAGCACTTCAAACGTGAAAAAGAGTCTGCCGTGAGAGTGAAAATATTATCACTTTTTGGTGACATTGGGTGTGAAACTGGAGCAGATATCCAGGTATCCATTTTAGTACTGCAAAATTGTTCGTTGTTTCTGGTTTAATAACTATTAATATATCGAGTGTCTATCACAACTTTACAGCATCTATTAGAAGAAACACAGCAGTTACTCAAAGAAGAAACGTCTCATAAAGTTATTGTTCAAGGAGTTACAACACTTCTGCGCTTGGGAAAGCTGCTACCTGATAATGTTCAGATTCACACAAAATTAGTTTTATCAGCTAAACAGGTATGTTCTTGTAAATATTCCAAAGTGTATTTTTGTATAATATTTTCCATCTTAAGGTATTCACTATCTGGTTTACTCTTTCCCAAGTATTTGAAAGACACATCACATGCAGTGAAATCAAGGTGCTTAGAATTGATTGGTCAACTATTACCTGTGGTTGATACAGCACAAAGCGCATTGGTGCAGAATATGCTAAGGCTTATTGGAGACTACACTTACAGCCAAGATGCTAGGGTACGGGCAGCAGCTTTTAAAACCATGGTGAGTAGCAATATTTTCTGTTTTTACAAACTACCCGAAAAGTTCTATTGTTGCCTTTTTTCCCCCCTAGATTAATCTTCATGATCGTGGACTTAAGCTAGATCCATCCATTTACACTGAAGTGTGCTCCTCACTTAAGGATGATTATGAGATAGTTCGTCTTGCTGCTCTAAGATTAATATGTGTTTTAGGTAACACCTATGCTGAAAAGTGAGTGACTTAGCTGGCTTTCACATAAGTGGATGACTAGTTTTTGAACTATTTGTTAATTTTGTGTTGTGTACTTTTTCCCCAGTATCATAGTGTTGCCTGATTCTGAAGGAGAGCAGCTTCGTCTTGTTGATGATGCATTCGCGAAAATTTGCTGTTCAGTCACTGATCTTTCTCTAAGAGTTCGGACAGTTGCTTGTCAACTTTTAGGAACAATGCATCAAGTGAGCCCCAAATTTTTAGAGCAGACTTTGGACAAGAAACTTATGTCAAATATGAGAGTAAGTTCCTATGTAATAAAACATGTATACCTATAGCTGTTTTTGTAGTACTACCAGAAATCATCATTTTAATTATTTCAGTTAAAACGTTCAGCTCATGAAAGAGCATTAGAATCCGTGAGGACCGGAGAATGGTCCAGTGGCAAAAAATGGGCTGATGATGCTCCCAGAGAAAAGATTGACAAGGACTCAATCAGTTTAGTTACAAGTGGCTCATGTGGTGCATTTGTTCATGGTTTAGAGGATGAATTTTTAGGTAATCTTTTTTATTAACTCAGTTTTACCCATTTTTATTCTTGTTAGATTTCAAAGGCATTCTTATACGTAATTACAAATTCCCTTTTCGTGTCTCTTCCTAATCTGCAGAAGTACGCAGTGCTGCTGTGGATGCATTATGTTTGTTATCATTGGATAACCATCGTTTTGCTGTTATGTCTTTGGACTTTCTGGTTGATATGTTCAATGATGAAATAGAAGATGTGCGCATTAAAGCCATAGACAGCTTAACCCGTATTAGCAAACACATTATTTTAAGAGATGATCAATTAGAGACAATATTGTCTGCTCTTGAGGTAAGTTTAGAATTGTTTTCAGAAAACTCTTGTTAAGAAATTTCCTTGTTTAAATTCTTTTCTAATTTTTATTTTCATTTTTTCCTGGCAGGACTTTTCCATGGATGTGAGAGAGGGATTACACAAAATGTTAGCGGCATGTAGATTATCAACCAGAAGTTGCCTTCAGATGTGTGTTGAGGCCTTGCTGGATAATCTTAAAAAGTACCCTCAGGTATTGTTGTGGTCTTGCGATTTGACTCTAATTGTATTTAATTATGTTTAATCAACTTAAATGAATCAATTATGTTTTTCTTAGGATCGACGTTCTCTTTGGCGGTGTTTTCAACGAATTGGAAGCGTCCATCCTGAACTTACTCTTCCTCTTGTTCCGGAGCTCTTAAATATTCATCCATTCTTTGACATGCCGGAGCATGATGTTGAAGATCCAGCATGTATCCTTCCCTGCTGCATCTCGCCCTTAAAAATATATTTTTCAAAAATCTTGAGAATTACTTTTATTTAATCTAATATTTTTCTTTAACATGTTTTATCAAGATATTTGTATATTAATTTTGGTCTTTAATGCTGCTCAGCAGAGCCCCACAATGCTTCAGCTCTTTGAAGAAAACACTTTAAAACACTATTCCTACCTCAGAGACACAATGCCACATCTAGTCCCTGTTTTGAAGGTATGTTTATTTTTCCATTGATCTATGTGTAAAGTAGATCTAAGATGATTATGAGTTTTTATTGTAAATCTGCTCACGGAACACTTGATGTGTATTTTTACAGCTAGGGATTAATGTGAGAGCTCAGGAACTTGCTAGTGTTGAAACAAGTACATCTGAATTTATTCAACAAATTTGTAGCCAACTTGCTGCTGCACCCAAAGCTACTCTAAGATCTGAACTTATGGAGGCAGCTCAGAAGGATCTTAGTAGGCTTGCTGCTATTGATTCTGCTGTAAGTAAGCCGCTATATGCAAAGGAATTCCTTTCATGTTCTATTTACTTCCTAATTTTAAATAATACCTGAAATTTGACAGGTGTCTGGAGCAGCTGAATTCACTGCACTGTTCATTGGATCACAACTTTTGATGGAGCAGGTGCTTTCAAATCGTCTTTGGTCAAACCCAGCATCTCTTGCTACTCAACAGGGGAACATCATTCGCACATCAATAACAACCTTGCTTCAAAATTGTCTGAAGTATGTAAAATGTAAAATTCTTTTTCTTAAAATGTTATTAATGCCATGCTACTATGTTCAAATTTCTTTTTGTGATCTTAACAGGTTACAACATATGTTCATGGGGTTACGTTCTACAGAACTAGCAGCTGTTAAACAATTCAAATTGAAAGCTCTTGCTCTGCAGTTAGTCTATATTGTTACTGGAAGTAATTCCTCTGCTTTGTCCCTATGTGACCACTTCCTTTTGCAAGTTGAAGAAACTCAAAAGTAAGCTACGTTTTATCTTAATGCAATGTTTGTTAAGTACATAGACTTTTGGTTATTAAAAGCAATTTTTTTTTGTTTACATCACCTAGATATCTTTCTGATGAAAGTGTGAATGTTGAACTGTTTACAAGTCAATTATTTAAGGAAATGGTTCAGCTAGAGGAAACTAAACCAGGACCTGTTGCTCGTAGTGTGCTAAAACTTCTTCAAACATCAAATTTAGCTCTACCACCTCACCCAAATATATCTGTAAGTATTATCTTCAAGAAAGAAAATAAATAATTTTATCTCATTGAAACATATGCTTGAAAGTATCCCTATATATTTTCAGGTTCGTATGCTTTCTGCTGACATCAATGAGCCGCAGGGTGATGCTGATAACGCATACAAATTTACTGCTGGGATGGTCATAGGTATTCCATTGGATGCTGACATACGCAACCTACGTGACACATCGATCCTGCGAGTAAAACTTAAATATCCAGATCAACAGACTGTACTTATCATTCCAAGAGCTTCAGATCTTCGGCGAATGGATGGAGATGATGCCCTAGATTCCTCAAGTAAGTATTTTGTTTTTTGCCCCTGTTTTTTTTATTTAAGAGAGTGAGAAAAATGGAGGGCATTACCAGTAACTCTTACTTTTTCCAGGTCAAGAGCAATGTCCCTGTTATCGCCTTTTGACAACAGTTCTAGTTTCACATCAAGTGTGGTCTGAAGCTATGCATGTTGACATTAGCCTTGCTTTAGATGTAACAGAAGCTGAAGGGGGCTTGGGTATATCCTCTACTGCAAGGAGAGCTGCTGCTCAGACTCAAGGAGATCCATGTGTGATTGATATTTGTAAACCAGTTAAAGTTTTTGTCTCCCCAAGACCAATTAAAAGAGGAATATAGCTTCCTAAACTAAATTATTTTCCAAATAATTATTTTTTAAAATTATAACAGAGCTGCATGATTTTGTTATCCAACACATTACTAATCTGATAGATATATCACATACAGTGGTATTCTTTTTGATGATTTGTCAACCACTGTTAAAAAAGTAAATTCTTCTAGTCTTTCATTGAATCACACAATGACCTACCGTATGTACTTTTCTTCCTTTTCAAATCACCAAGTGTCATTCAGGTGCCATTGACATGAAATGCAGGCAATGAGCATACCATGCAATAAAGATTTTAAAAATGTCCCACTTTTATTTTTTCTGTTTACCCTACCTATCTTCATTTTTGATGAACATGCCTTGAGAACTTTAAAAAATTAAGGCACCTCAACAGGCAACGGACTATACCTCATCTGCACTTCCTTCCTTCGTCTGCGAATAGTGGCTTTCTGTTGTGTTGTTATTGTTTTTGTTTATGTTACCCCTAGACATAGAAAGAACGAATTCCCCCGAATTTCCTTCATGGTCGTGGTCAAAATGGTTAGTTGTCTCCTAGTCTCGTTAATTTGTCTCGTTAGTGTTCTCTGACGTTCGGAGTGTTATCTCCTCCAAGTTCGGAGCTGAAAGAGGTCCAGGAAAGCCATATATCGGAACACTCATATCTATAACCTCCACTTTTCCAGGTGAAATTCTGATTGTTTGGTGTCATCTCTCAATTTGAATCAGTGTCAACCATGGATGAGGAGGAGTTGGAAAGGTAATTCATGAAAATTATTATTTACCCAATCACCTCTGTTTTATCTAACCTTAAGGACAAAAGACACTTGTATTGCGCTCCTAAATATTTATGTGTATACCTTGAAACTAAATTTAATATTAATGCCACCCTCTGTCAGTTAGAATGTTACAGATATCCTATAGTTTTAGTCCTTGTATGGCTGTTAGACTGTTAATGTTGTATGTTTTCAGGTTAGCTGCAGAAGAATTGCTTCGAGAAGCCAAACAGGGTGCTGCAAGAGCAGTTGTTCATGGAGCTTTGGGATGGAAAGATAGCAATGCTCCTCGACCCAACAAACGGTTTCTCACCACCACATTAGCTCATACAATGCAGTATAACCATAGAAGGTCTAGATCTCGTTCTTCATCCCCACGTCATAAACCTAAACGTAGATCTAAGGAGAGAAATTCTAGTCACGAAACTTCTCACAAAGAGAAAAGGCAGCATAGATCCAAAGGTGACCATAGATCAGATCGTGAACATATACGAGATAAAAGTAGTAAAAGGGACAGGAGTGATTCTAGAAAGTATTCAAGGAAACATGATAAAGAAGAGAGAAGGGAGGAAAAGAAACGCCATAAAGATAAGAGAAGTCGTAGCAATTATTAGTTTCTGAAGTTGTTGTTTGTTATAACCCTTTGGTTTAAAAAAAAATTGAGACTGCACCTATTTTTTTGTAATTCAGAGTAAATTTGAGAATTTATATTTAGATGTCTCCATGTGGATGTTAAAGCATCTTTAGTTTTGACTCATGCACTGTTATTCTCTTTAGTGAATTTCCTCAGCATAGCAATGAAAATATAATTCAGATTTATATCTGAAAGTGTAAGTTTGTGTTACCCACCTCTTATTTGTGAATATATTTTGGCACTTGAGTGTCCTTTCTTAAGGAAATTCAGCATTGTGAGGCCGGTATCCTGGTAAATTGTCTGTATTTTGTAACATTTGAACTTTAATAAATGTTTTAAGCACCAGACTTCTCTGTTTGTTATGTTCGAGGTATCTCGAGAGCAATAAAAAGAATAAAGATCTTGTTGGATCGTAAATTACTTTTAATTTCATTTTATAAGTGTTACAGAATCAGTGTTCAATTTTGTTAGACATAGTTCTATAAAATTGATGTATCAGCAGATGGAAAAGGATAGAGTAACAAGATCAGCTGAATTTGACAGTTCACACAGAAGTGAGGCCAAACTTATTGAGTAGAAGAACAGACAAAACGCAACGGCCTTGAAGTACATTTCAATCATTTTTGTTGATAACTGTTGTTGATCAACTTGAGTTCTGGCCAAATTAACTGAAAATCATGTCAATTTGTTATCTTTAAATAGTATACACACACATCGTAATAAAACGGGGCCTTAGAATGAAAATTATTCAGTGCATAATAAAGAACATGATTGCTGTGAATATAAGACAAACTAGGTATACTTGTTCTCTTATGTTTTGATATTTAATTTACAACAATCAGATCAATGACAAAGAAAAGAGATTGATGACATTTATGTGACAGCTGAAGATTTAGATTGTTAAGCTTTACAATGACCAAGCTAAAACACAGCCAATGGAAATTGTTACCAATCATTCAATTCAGATGGAAAACAATTCTTAAAAAGAACTTAAGGGAACCTCGTTATATGGTGAATTACCAACAGGGTACGATCACTCCGGGGCCCCTCCTACACGCGCACAGGTGGCGCAAACAGTAAACCACCAAATTTAGATTCAATTCAAATAGTTAAACACTCCCGCCTCGAAGCCGTCCTACAAATGGTGGCCTCCGATATGCATTAACACATTAAGGCCTAAGGGCCAGGCGCCGCCCTAGCCGGCCTTCCCTCGGCCGAGCCTTGGCGGCCACCTCGAGGGCAGGTAGAAATCAGTTCGGCTAGGACGCTCGCCGGAGACGGTCCTCTCCTCTCGACGGGGCTCCAGTGGTGTGAAGTTCTACTGTTCAACCAACCAACCTTGCTACCATCATGCGTGAGTAATAAACATATTTATCAAACTCGTGCTCCTTCTCATTCACCCGGTATCAATGCCTCGCAACAACAAGACAAAAGAAATGTGATGTCACATATACAAAAGCCAAGATTCCAAATAATTTCCAAACATACAATGCCAGAGAGTTAAAAAACTTGAAAGCATGTAGATAGTTCACATGTGCATTTAAGCAGCAACATAACAAAAGCATTAGAGTTCAGGTACTATTTATATTAGCCAACAAAGATCAACTCGAGTTCTGGCCAAAATAACTGAGAATGATATCAATTTATCATCATTAAATCGTACACACACACACACATAGTAATAAGACGGGGCACTGTCTTTGAATGAAAATTATTCAGTTCATAGGACGCTTTGCACACAAACAAACTTTACGGAATACAATTTTAGTTACAATAATCTCATCAGATTTAACAGTTAGTGCAAGCGCATCTAGCAGAACGGGAGGTTTGTCACTTTGAATGGACAGGTAGTTAATTCAAATTTAATTTTAAGAAGAAAACTGCACACCCAAACATAAATGAATGGCCAGCTGGCTTTTACACAAATTATTTAAAAAACGTTTCAAAAGCTTCTTGACCAGCAAATGATTTTACAAATGGAGTATGATAAAGTAGCACAGTAAGAAAATATTGATTAATTAGTTTAAAATTTATCTTCAGGTGTAAGTATGTAGCAGGAAAATGAAGAATCGGCAGAAACGACTATGAATAAAAATAAGATGGACGGAGCTCGAGTTCACATGATCCATAACGAAGAGACTGCAGGAAGAATCCTGAAACATAAATAAAACAAATATGTCAGTTGAGGGTGCTGCACAAAATGCAAGAAACATGAACAAGAATAAAATTGGGGTAGACAATATCAAAGCAACTCACCTCAGCTAGTCCTTCTTGAAGAAAACCGTATTGTGATCAGTGACAATTCATTCTCTGCAGCCAGCACTATGGCACGAGGAGCTGTGGTTGAATTTAATTGGTAACTGCAACATACAAGACAGAGTCCATTGAGTACAACGACTCACACCACAAAAGAAAATACACGATGAGGGCAGCAGCCATACATACCTGTATTTAGGAGATGGCGGGCGTAATCCAGCGTCGTCCACTTGAAGATCTGCGATGCCGTCCGCGAAGTCCCACGAAGCCGCCCGCGAAGTCCCGCGATGCCGTCCACGAAGTCCCGCGATGCCGTCGATGAAGTCCCGCGAAGTCCCACGATGATGATGATGATGTCAGCCTGTATTCCGTGATGCCCTCCGTGACGAAGTCCCAAACCCGGATACGCGACGCCAAGGACACCCACGAAGAGGCCGCCCTCGGAGAGACGCCCCGATGACTGGCAAGAGCCGCGAGCAGCGCCGGAGAGGCTTCGTCTCGCCGAGGATCCCAGTTGACGACGACGCTGGTGCCGACGTCCGTGTCAGCCCTTCCACGCAAGTATCAAACCGCATCTAGCCCGCGAGAAGTCGGTACGCACGACGGGAGCCTTGCCGACGGGGGGGTCTCCCTGGCACCCGGACGGTCCTGAAGGACACCCTGGAGCAAGTCCCGGAGGGCGCGAGGCCCTCCAGAAACAAGTCGAGGGAGAGGGATGGAAGCCTCTTTCAATGACAGCGGCACGGAGCAGCGCCAACGAAAGTATTTTCGGTCCGGGAGGCGGCCGCCCAGAGGACGGAGTCAGGAGGAGTTCAGTCAGGCGAACGGTGTCCACCGCGACGAAACGGCCCCTGATGACGCACCAAGCCAAGGAGATTCCCACGGAAGCCTATTCTGGGGTTGGGGATGTACGGGGAAATGACGAAGAGGCTCGGTGGTGGCCCCGACGAATGCCATCTAAGAAGTTTCGCCTTCATCGCATCCCCTGATACGCTACTGAGGTTCGAGAATATAGCAAATCGAGCTGAGGTGAATCCAGCGAAGTCCCACGAAGTCCCACGACGACGAATCCAGCGAAGTCCCACGATGGTGAATACGGGGAAGTCCCACGAAGTCCCGCGAAGTCGAATCCCACGAAGTCCCACGATGGTGAATCCGGGGAAGTCCCACGAAGTCCCGCGACGTCGAATCCCACGAAGTCCCGCGAAGAAGAGTCCCACGAAGTCCCGTGAAGAAGAATCCCACGAAGTCCCGCGAAGAAGAGTCCCACGACGTCCCACGAAGAAGGGTCCCGCGAAGAGAAATCCCACGAAGTCCCGCGAAGAGGAATCCCACGAAGTCCCGCGAAGAGGATCCCACGAAGTCCCGCGAAGAGGAGTCCCACGAAGTCCCGCGAAGAGGAATCCCACGAAGTCCCGCGAAGAGGAATCCCACGAAGCCACGCGAAGCGAAGTCCCACGATGTCCCGCGAGGAGGTTTCAAATTTTCCCAAGTAGGTAGGAGACCCACAATTTAGTCTACGGAGTAACCCGAAATCAACCAAATTGCCGGGAAAGAGCAAGACTAGTAGACCCAATTCGAGGAGACATAAAAAAAAAAAAAACCTCCAGGATTTAAATTTAAGAATTTCTTCCTCAGTCTCGAAGGATGTTAACTAAGGATGTAAGAATTAGTAAAATCCCATAAAACTGATGTCTTAAAACTAGGATGCTGACAAAGATATATCTATACGGATATAAATCAGTCCACGACGGTAGACAGAACACCTGAGAACTAGTCCAGCAAAGGAGAAAATTTCTAAACCTTGAAAGTAAACTGTATAAAAGTTGCCACAAAATTTCTATCATGATACTTGCTAACATTTGTACCTTCCAATGAAAGTAATGAAGTAAAAAATCAGCATGATAGAAAAATCTGACATTATTAAACACACTTTGATTGCATAATAGAAATGCAAAAATCAACCTCCAGCAGTTTCAAGCTACAGCAATGTGCAATACATTGGCGCATCTTTTCATCCACTATGATTTGGCGCATCTTTCTATTTCGATAGGTTAAGAAGTTGACGCATCTTTTATTTCACCCATGACTTTTTTTAAATGGCGCATCTTTTCTCATTTTTTTTTTTTTTTTTTTTTTTTTTGCGTAACTTTGAGCAGAAATGGTGGCGCATCTTTTTCCATCCTCTTAGTTTAAATGATTGGCGCATCTTTACTATTAGATATTTTTCTTTCCTGAAAAAAACTTATTAAAATGGCGCATCTTTATCTTCAAAGGATGGAGATGGGCGCATCTTTCCTCTTTAAACAAATTTTCAGTACATCAGCAGTTAATAATTCTTCATCAACTGAAATGTTGAAGTCCTGAGAATTGTTGATATGGGTCAGTAAACAATCAATGATCCATAGAATTCAACAATCATTAAAACTTATAAATTGTACTCACAATATTATCAAGATGGGTACAACCAGAGTTAAAGGACTCATTTCAGAGGTACTATACATTCACAACAGCACCTCTTAAAATTATAATAATTGCAGTTCAAAATCTTGTTTTGAACATAGTAAATAAAAATGGTGCTCAATTGAGTGGACATCTCTGATGAAAGCACATATATATATACGGGCCACAAAGGCTGAGAAACGTATATAAAAAGCATTGTGGTTGAAAATACAGCCAGGTCTTCATGAGCCACTAATGAAAGGGCCTGAGCTTTCATGACAAGCTATCCTTAAAGTGTAAGTATCTGCATTAATGCAAGTTTTATCTCCAGAAGACAGGAGGATAAGACCTTACATATGCAAGACATTTTGCTAGAGCAAATCTGCTCTGTTTGCCAAAATCGAGAAAGATGTAGAAGCAGCAACTTACGCTCTGAAAATTAAACAAGGGAATCTTAATGCCTGTTCAGGAATTGGATAAACAAGCCTTACTAATCACATCAAAATCACACCCACCAAGTGCCTTGGGACGGCTGAGGCCAGCACACTTCTACCCTCTTTCTTTGACATTCTTTCCGATCCAGGACAGGTTTAACACGTTCCGTTCAAGAGAGCAACAGGAGACAAACTCACTGATTGGAACTTGCGCTCACATGCAATTCGGCGGCCTCCGTCTCCACTTGTATACTGGGGCTGGGCCGGCCTGGGGCACAAATGGCCTCACAGCAGTGGTGATCAACCCTTGACCACCACCCCGACAGCCAGGGCAGGGCACACTCCGATGGGACAAACCACCAGAAGTAGCAGAGGTCAAGGACCGTACACAGACACCAGAAGGAGATTACTTGCAAAGATATGGTTTTAATGTTGCAGAGCAATACCAAAACTATATCAAAACAATGTCATTCTCCTAGTGGACAGGTTTGAGCCACTTACAAAACATGACTACACCCTGCACCCGACTGCGGGCACGCTGAGGGCCGTGCAAAACGCTCATCTCGTCACGTCTCGTCGCCATCCGCGCAGTGGCGTCACGTCTTGATGCATGGGCCTGAAAGCATACACCTGCCTGGACGGTGCCAGCGTGTCCTACGCTCCACATGGTGTCTGGAGAACCGATGGAAAGTAATGAGAGAGAGCCAACAACACCTGAACACATGGCGAAACTCATGAAATGAAAGGACTCACCAGCAGCAGTACCGGGGTTGGCAACCTATCCGACCTCCATAGCTCAGCCATGTCTGAAAGTTCAGATTCACAAAGGCCGCAAAACAGTGGCTCCAATGCCTACTTTTACCACAAATCCCAGCTGGATGACGTCAGAATTCATCTTTCCATAATAAGATAAGAGGTAGTAGGCATTGCAGTAACAAGTAGCAGGATCAGAGTTCTGATCTCAAACATTTCATCAATCCAATGAAAGGCTGGTGAACAGATGTGCTTCCTGAAGTGTTTCCTTCTATTGGAAATTGCTTCCAATACAACACAACTTTTCTATATCAGCTTTGCCTCAATACTTTGTTCCATTTCCTGGTTGTCATTAACCCTGACACACGTGGCATGCTAGCACACTTCGATACATTACATCCAATTATCCAAAGCCGTTGGTTTTTGTTCAAGTTCATTCAATTCATTTCTCTTTCCTTTAAGTTTTCCATTGTTTGGGCATACATTGCCAAATGTCATCAATTTCATCAGAATCTCAAAATAATGGATGGCAATTAAATATAGTTTTTCTGATGAGGACACAATTAAATTCTTCCAGAATTTTTCAAAGATCTCACAAGCTTTCATTGATTTTCACCTGCTAATATCACAAAGAATCAGCAGAATTGAACACTAGTTGGCCTTCAACCCTAATAGAATTGACCATAATTTCAAGTATGTTTTGAGACTTGAGCAATACTTCACATAATTGCAGGGTCACACATCCACTCATCGCTTCCATAAGTCATTACTATTGTGACAAAAAACTTAAATTTTCTGATCACTATCATACTTGCTAAGACGACATTTTCAATTACAGCTCACGATGCAGACTGCAGCTACTTTTTGTCCTTGTCTTTTCATCAACCTAGCAGCTCCCTGACAACTTTGACAGCTATTCATGGTCTAGATCTGGCAATGTCCTGGAACTGCGAACTTGACACAATTCAACCCCACACAAGTGGGGCAACACCAAGAAGAAAGAGAAACTGGCATCACCTCTGCTGCTTACTCAATTTTCACCATCTGAATGAGGAGACCATATTGTGGACCCAAGGTGCTCTAGAGTTTTCACTGCTCAACAGGCCTTGACACAGCTCATTCCATTCCTGGAACTTGACAAAAAGAAAGCTCCCAGGCACACAAAGTGTGCACCCAAACAACAAAACAACACAAAAAAGAATTACACACATCACCTTGAAAAATGTTGTCTGAACAGGGTAATCCCTTACGGCCAACTCCCTCACGATCCATTCCATAACTTTTGACTGCGCAATTATATAGACACAATTTTGTTAAACACCCTTGGCCCCAAACCAAAATGGGGACTAATATAACTCACTGAGCATCAACGAATAACTCACAACTCTCACTGTACAGGAGCCAGCAGGAAGCTTGTCAGGCCACCACTGAGAAAATCTAGGGCAGACATTCAAGAGACAAGACCCAAACAAGGCCACAAATAATTATGATTTGAACCCACAAGGGCAGGGCTCAAATTTACAAGTTTTAGTTTCATGTAACTAAAATAAGTTAGTATTTAAAAAACAAGATTTAAATGTCACCTGTCTATAGATAACTGATAACCCCGAAGATGATGGGAGATTCTGAACAAGGCCAGATTCAATAGATCACCAGCGCACTCACAATATGCCTGCAGATGATTAAACACACACGCTCCCATTGATTAAGAACAAAACCCCACCAAAGTGGGAAGAGAAAATACCATCTCAAAGGCTTCATTGATGATAAATGAATAAAATGCAATAATATTGTCAAACCTGATGCAACTTACTGGGTCTGAACCTCTACTTCAAATAAACAATATCATCTCTATGAACAAGGAGAGTAAGATTTACTCTTTAAAATAGAACTTCCACTCATTTCTATGAACAAAATTAGTTCCAATTCTAATATTTAACTGCATTAGTTGTTGTTCTTCATTTCCCATAACTGATTTCTCGCATAAACTCTGTTCTCAGAAACCAAAGAGCAAAACATGCTTGTAAGCTATGGCGCATGGAAAATTATGTTGCAAAATAAGTGGATTAACTCATTTCACTTCTCTGTGTAAAACAAGGTGGTTGTGCAAGAGTACTCTTATCTTTAGATGACACGACAATTGACAGGACTACATCTTGTAGAACATGTGATAAACATTAATATCTAGGACCCTCATAATCCTGAATCACGAGAGAAATAGCATATCAGTTCAAAACTTATCACCATCTCAATCTATAGATAGATAATGGAACGATATTAGTCTGGATATATAATACTCAGGAAAATGAGCTGAATGTTGACAGGGTAACGGAATCTGAAGAAGACAGGGACCATTGGAGACGACCACAGATCAGTGAAGTTCACAGCGTCACAGCACAGTCCAAGGAGAAAATAGTAGGCTTGCAGCCGTGGGTAGGGCACGAAGAATGCCTGTCGCCTGTGCAGACATGTAGGGAACAGCACACCAACGCCATTGGAAAGTAATTTAAAAAAAAAAACGAAACCTCATCTTGCCAAAACTTCTCAGATGACATTATCAGCAGAATTGGTGAGCGCAGGCATGGATCCAGTGCTGCTAATTCCTTTCTCTCCAGGGTGATGCATGTTTTTCCATTTTCTTCAAGCCAAGAAGATGGAGTTTCCACATAAATCACTAAGTACTGGAAGCAGATTGAAGGGTTACGTCTACCCCACCCCTCCCTTAAAATCCAGTGTGATTACAAACCACCACAAAATGGAGGGTTTGGTGGGCATCACATGCTCCCAAGAAATCCAGAAATTATGATACAGCGGCCGCTGCCGTGACACGCCAAAGCTGGATTCGTCCGAGATATAACCAGAGGGCTTCGCAACTCCTAGGCATCCTCAGGGATCAAGAGCCAAACTTCTATGGCTTGGAATGACGGAACTTGGCGACAGATGAGGATGAATTAGATGGCATGTCGGTCCTAGAGCCATGTCTAA
Organism: Frankliniella occidentalis; assembly: GCF_000697945.3. Lineage (NCBI taxonomy): Eukaryota > Metazoa > Arthropoda > Insecta > Thysanoptera > Thripidae > Frankliniella > Frankliniella occidentalis. Next base: position 47,086 of record NW_026267493.1, read on the forward strand.
AACACCAAAAGGGGAAATATTATCACCAAGGAGCAAGAATATCTGCATCAGGTGATAGTTGATGGAGCCCTGATGACCAAGGAACCCTTGACAACTTGCAAATCTCTAATAATTTGCAAAGTTGCGTTGAAGACGGTTGGATGTAGGCATCGCGTGTTGCTGACTTGTAATTTTAAGATATTGATCTTGGGTCTGGACCAATTGTACGGCATCAGCAAGCGCACTCTGTTGAGTTGACACTTCTCTACTTGTTCTCATTCACTCAGGAGTACACTAGGACATTTCCTACGTTTTTCGGCTAGGTAGCATGTTGAACATCCATATTGTGTACCTCATCCACGCTACGCAATTCCTGAAAAGCATTATTGGAAGAAAAAATTTAGATATATGAGCTGAGATTGTACGATTTCTCTGGTTTCATGCCAAAATAACTACAGCCAATAGGGAGATGTGCCCACCTGAAATGCTTAAGGATGCGTCCATCCTTTTACTGGATGCTGGCCCCAGAAGTGTGATGATACACTTCATTGTTTTGGTTTGTATAAATATAGGCCAATTTTTCTACATGGCTTTCACGGATTATGCATGTTGCAACCCAACCATTGGAACCTTCACCAGTTGGAACAGGCACATAGAATCCCTACTTTGCATCAAACGCTTTGACTTACGATAACTGGGACTTGAGGTTGAGGATTCTTGGGTATCGAGAGTAATGTAGCAGGGAATTCCCGGTGCAGCCCAAAGGCTTTCTGCGGACTCCGACAGACGGCCCATCCACAGATAAAGCCAAGGACTGCAACAGCTGGACGAGCCCAGCAAGGAGTAGTTGCTCGCTTGAGATGGAACCGATCACACGAGCGGCCCATGCAGGAATACGGAGTGGAGCCCGACTAGCCAAGTCCACTATGGACAGCCTCAGGCTGGATTGAAGCTTAGACCACGAACTTGAGACTGCTCCTAGATGACAATGAGCCCACCTATGGACTGCTGCCTCTGCAAGAAGTACTGGAGCTCAAGTTTGATGCTGTATGCCCACTACAGGCTAAATGCAAACAGCATTGAGCATCCAATTAATTTCCTGCGACAATGTTGCCTCCAGGATGGAAACACATCAGATTCATTCATCCATGAACCCAATGTTCAACGGAATTTTGAAGTCCCAATGGTACTTCCAGGCGACACACGCCCGAAAGCATGACTGGGACACATCCACAAGGCGATGAAATTCGTCTACAGCAGCAGTGAGGGCTCAGGGTCACGTGAGAAGTCTCTTTTGCATCGCTAGGCATCGCAGCAGGACCGGGTAATGCTGGGATGGCGAACTCGATGGCCGAGTGGGGTTGGGGATCCAAGCTCTCATACTTGGGTCCCAGTCACTCTCGCAAAGCCAATCACGGATTTTCATGGACTTGGAGACGGCTGAGGTAGCATCTGCCAGCACAAGGGTAACAGTGGTGTAGAATTCATGTTTCATGAAGAGTCCCCATCTCAGGCAAATTCCCAGGGCAGGATGTTGCCTGAAGATGAAGTCAAAGGCTTTACTCATGGCAAATATTGTAAAACAGAGGATGATACTGCATGTTTGGCCTGTGGTTTTCAGCAGAGTTGCCATGCTGGGACCAGAAAGCGTAGACCATCCTCTGGTGTAATCTCAGATGCCCAAGGAAAGAGGTGAACGATTGGTGGGAAATGTAGTCCCATCCAGTGTGTGTGACATTTTCAGGGTTGCTATTCCGGGTATATTAATAAAAAAGAGAGCTCTGAAAGTCACAAGAGAAATTACTAAATAACCATGTGATGTCCAAACCTTTTTCTATCAGGGAGATCATTCTTCAAACTTACTTGTAATTGAATGGAATCCAGTATTCATGTTGTATTTATCTAAGGTACAAATCACTGCGGTTCTCAACACTCTTACAATCCATTGGACGACATGATGAAATGTGCGACTATCAATGACTCATTTAGACCACGAAGAAATTCATGATGGTACTGCCTCTGCCAGTTCAAGACGATTGTGTGTTCACCTTCACAACAGCCCCAGTCCAAGTAAGCGGAAGGTTGAGGCTTGAACACAATAAACGTCCAAATCAGCAACAAAGTTTAAAAATAAAAAAACTAGAAATAAAATTGAATATCAAAATAATTGAATTTTGTACAGAGAGGCAAATCATTCACTGCATTTCCCTGAGGACATGATGGCATTAGGAATTGTGTTGAATCAGGGCACAGCCTGTGAGTACAAACACTTAACATACCCATACCCATTCAAATAAGATAACACAACAAACAATTGGTAACTTCTTTTTTTTTTTATTCTGACAGAATAAAACTCAAATTACATCAAGGCTCAATAATAACAACCACCCAATCTACCTAACGCACCACCCAAATCTCAGACCATTCACTACAGTTCAATTCTAAACAGATATGTTTACGCCTCACCATATCATGGTACTCACTTCAGCTATTGTCGGCGACCAACTGACCAAACGCTGCCATCAGACCGAAAGTCACGATCTCCAAGATGTCCAGAGTAGAAAAGGAGGCTGACATGTGTACTTGCAAGGGATGAATGCTAACAAATCACCATGAGGTTCATCCTCAATCTCCCCCAACCATGGGGGTCACCTCAACAAGTCTGGGGCAATCCAAGTGCAGCTGACTAAGTTTCACCAACATTCATGATACACCCACCTCACACAACAACACATGACAGCGCTCCAATTCGAATCTCGGGTCATCCATTAGGGCCAACGTGGTCATCTGGCCAGACAGTGCGTAGGTCTGGACCGACTGTAGCAGGTTGGGGGCTCTGGTGCCTCATCGCTCCTTCTTAATGGAGACTGTAATGGAAAAACAATCACGAATAACAACATATCCAAATTACAACCTCACATTCATCACTCCTAGAATTGAGCCAAGAAATAAAACGATAGCACTTAAAGACATTCACTTGAGATCTCAACTATAAAGACTATAATTATATAATAAGTACGAGCTAATAGAAATTTCAGTCTTAAACAAAAAATAAAACAAACTGACCAGAAAAGAGCAATTATGTAAGCTCGGAATTCAAATAAACATAAGGAATCACAGCACAGAAAGGCTGACGTCGCAGCAGTAAAATAACAATATGGCCGATCAAACAAGATGGCCGACTATCTCTGAAGCGGAGTCTTCACTCCACCAAGTTGCAACATAAATGAGTCCAGAGACTCCAGCCCCAATTCCTTCTCTCTCCAAACGTCGACATTACATTTAGAATTATCGTGAAAACCTAATTCGGATTTCATTTCTAGCCACTTGCGAAGTCGCTGTTGCTGCTTTGCTTTTAATTCCTCCTGAGCACGCGTCAGAACATTGGAAATAATAGCTTCGACCCTAAGGTCGCGCCTGGGCCGTTTTCTCAGGTACAATTTCTTGCTCCGGAACTTAGAAATTATTTTCACTAACTCCTCCGTGTGTCCTTGAAGGCCATGGCCTCGGCGATCGAAACTTGCCACCATAGTTGGGCTAAGCTCACAATAGCGTCCTCAAACTAGGATCGGCGGATCTAGGCTTGGTAAGTAAACACAGCGAAAAGCCTAGAAACCGTACCTAGCTCCAAGAAGAGAAGGGATGCACTGAAGTTTGATCCAGATGCGACTTCACGGAGAAAGTTGGGCCCTCCCAGCGGAGAGCGTCACGGAGGTGCTTGCGCTGCTTCGCGGTGTGACTCCAAATGTTGAAAATGTAGTGCGAAATCCTTTATATACCCCAAGCAGCCGCTGCAGAGTGTGTTACTCCGCTCCGCCAGTGAAAAAGTAGTACTCAAAGTTAAGCGCTTCTTCTCGACGCTGGAATGTTAGATTTTGATCCAAGAGCTCTAACTGACTTTGGGTAGTTTTTATTAATACGTGACTCCAAATCTGAAGGTGGCTTTTACGCCGTTGGAATTTGTCGTTTTCCGTTTGCGGCGGAGGCATACTGCGTTCTCCGGCAGTTCTGCGTCCTTCCCAAGCTGTGACGCATCGTCGCGCTACGCCACGCCACTCCTCGCTTTTGCCTTTATCCCCGTCCCGCATCCTCCCGTCACCCCCTCACCTTCCATTTCGAGAAGTTTTCCATTGTTCCTGAAATATATATTTGAATGGAATGTAGTGCGGGATCGCTCTTTCATTTTTGGGACCTCAAATTGTCGTTGAAGTTGCTTAAATGACGGGCATATGCACGGTTGTTTTAAATAATTGAGATTGTGTGTTCTGGCCCGCTTTAAAAGTTTATAGTGGTTCGCTAGAGCCGAAGTTTATCCGTGTACATCATGAAATTAGGTTGAGCTAGCGCATACACGGTGGACCGTGCGGAATTCCTCTTTCACTGCACGAGTATCCGTAACTGCGCAGCCAGCCCACCTTATCGTCGCTAATCAACGATGTGGTGCAAACCAACACGGAATGGCTCGTGGGCGACGGGCACGAATGTGCGCAGTTCTAGTTTGTTGGTGGTGTAGCGGTGTCAACAGCTGGCCTAGAAAGGGTCGGCCGACAGAGGGGGAAAGGGGCGCGGTAGAGCAAGTTGCCTACATACTGGGGTTTTGTAGCACAAACTGCCTACCTTTCAGGCGGCTATGGCCCTTGCCCGAGCGGTAGTACGTGCCGAACATCACGAATTATGCTCCTGACTTGCTCTTTGCCCCCCCCCCCCCCCCGCACACACACACACACACGGCAGTGTGTCAATGATATGCTAACCCCTTTTGCCATTACAACCCATGGGTTATTAGTACCTTTTGCGGGTGCATTTCCTGGTAAACATGAAAAAATTTTGCATTGAGGCCGACTGCAGGCAGCCAGTGTTTTTAATAAGCCATATAGTCCATATACTGACTATGGGCGCGAGCCGAACCCTTTATTTTTAAATAGAGTTAGGAAGCCCCCCTCTCCCCCTTCCCTCGCCCTCACTTTCTAACGTTGGTCTCCTTTCTCATCCCCGCCGTGCTTCTCGACGTGCAGTTCCCGCAGCCTCTCCGAGCGCAATAACCCGCGGTGGTTGTGCAATTAACTTCCTAGGGGACCCGCTAAAGGTGGGCTGACTCACGCGCCGCGCTCTTTCGCAGTCATACTGTACCGCATGCACGCGGTTTGCCTACTTGCACGGAGCGATAGGGAGCCGTGTGCTGTGCAGCGATGGGAGAGGATAGGCAAACCCGCCCGCACCCGTGCATGGCGGTGCAGTATCACTGCGAAAGTGCGCGGCGTGAGTCAGTCACCTGGTATGCGTGGGCGTCGGTGGGCGTGCAGAGATGCGTCTAAACCCCTGGCTTTGTTCTAATTCTAAAAATATGAAATTGAAACATTCAGGCCAATAGGACAACACAAGCTATAACGAACTGTCCTTTTCATTTCATATGAGCGGGGGCCGGGGATCGGGGAGACTTGCGTGGGATAGGGGGAAAAGGGGGGGGGGGTGCTGCTGCTATTTTTAACGAAGAATGCATGCTTCGATCAGCAGACACACAGGATGTGGCGTGTATTTAAGGACAGCCCCCAATTCGTGGGACGGTCCCCTCCTTTCCCCCTCTGACGTCCACCTTTATCTCCCAAGGAAAGGCGTCGCACTACTGTACCCACCCCGCACCTCGTCATCGTCGTCATGCGCGACGCGACCGTTGAGTGCAGGTTCTATGCGTTATTATTATTTTTCCCAAGACGAGGGGAGGCCGCGGAGCGGCAAAGGGAGAGGTGGTGGAAGGGGGAGAGGTGGTGGAAGGGGGAGAGGGATGGGGAACGGTTCAGAAAACCAGCCGGACTGCGCGATCTTACTTTCTATCGTCGAAGGAGAGGTGACCCCGCGCAACCCTTTCGTCTCGATGGTGGATTTAGCTTCGGGACGCAGCGGGCCAGGAGGTCAGGAGTTTTACAACACGACCCCAAGAAACCCTCCCCCAGGTGCGCCACGCTGAGGTGCACACGGTTGCAACGCCGCCGGAGGCTCCCAGCTCCCAGCTCCAGCTGCATGGAGAAGGACTAGGTAATGGAGGGGCACCTCGCGCTCGGGTGGGCCGCACCCGGTTACCGAGACTCCGTCGCCCTCTAGCAGCGCCGCGCAGCACGTTCCGGACTTTTGTTCTTCTTGCTTTCCGATTGCCAACTGCGCGTTGTACTTATCGCCGTATTTCTAGGCAAATGTGGTTGAAGACTGACAGTAAATTTGTTACCTTTACACAATAATACATTATTAAGAATATTACGCCACTTCTATGAATGTTTATGATAATATATTTGCATGCATAACTATTGTATGTTGGTAGTGGTGCATTTGTTTACATGACTCGAGCAGAAGCAACTCACATGCGCCAAAAGTGTGCCTGAAGTGTTGGTTGTTCAGCATTTATTCTTTTTCGTGTCATAAAATGCATACAGTAAAGTCAGAACTTGTTTGCCCAATTTGTGACAAGCAGTATGTTGTCAGTTCCTACTTCCAGAAGCATGTCAAGTCTCATGAGACACAAAAAATTAAGAAGGGAAACGCTAAGCGGCCGATTCTCAATGCAGAACGTGAGTATTTTAGCCCGACCCCATACGTGATCTGGATTCTTTCTAGCGTAGAATAGCTAATGTTATTGTCAACCCGCTTTCATCTTTTTCAGCCGAGGACGGTAGTCAAGTTGAAGAGCTTGAGCCCCTTGAGCCCCTCGAGTCCCAGGTTGATGATGCTGCCCATGTTGACAATGGATTTGATCATTGTTTTGATGATGGGGATGAACCATTCCTTTTGGATGCATTGAGAGACGTAGAGAAAGATTTAGAATCATCTCGACCTTTCTTTATGGAGCGGGAGGATCAGGAAGAAGAAGCACGACGTTGTGAAGAACCCAAAGAACCAGCAGTACCCGCAAAGAAGAGCAGAAAAGGAAAGAAGGCACTTGGAAAATGTCCAACGTGTAAGGCCAATTATTTCTCACTTGATGGCTACTTTAAACACAATCAGACTCACATTTTTTCAGGTAAAGTTGAGTAAGAGGCAATGCTGAGTGTTACCTTTCTCTTTTACCCTTGATTAAGGCTGTATATATTTTTTTATTTACAGAGCTGCTCTGCAAAGTCCCTGACCTGCTGTCTGTTTTGCATGCGAGCCATGCCCTAATGATGGAGTCAGTGAAGCAGTGCATGGACAGTCAAGTTGCTGTTGGTCCAGGCCCTGCTATTGTTGCTGCGTGTGAAGAGATTCTGACCTGTGAGGACTCGGAAGACTGGAAAAGTTTTGTGCAAGCTGTCACTGTCTCTCTGCACCGCTGCATTGATGGGCACAACAAATTTTCTTTACCATCTGATTTAAAAGCACAGTTTTTGATTGGCTCTGCACATTATGCTAGAGATGAAGATGCAAGAAGTAGTTTAAAATCAAAGCTGTCCTCTGTTATTGGCGATCACGTGGCTGTTTTTGATTTACTTTTATCATGTCTCATTCGGTTGTATTCCACAAAACTTCTGTCGTTTACATTGCATCACATCAACAACCAGGTTCCGAAACTAAGTGATACTTATACTGTGACCAAACAAAAGACCGATACGCTTGACTTTAAACAGAATATGCATTACATAGGTGGCGCTAATTTAAAAAGTATGTTGGGGAAAGGCCTTGTGATTAAAAAAGAGAATCGCACAGAAGAGCATATTAGATACCTAGGTGTATTGAAAAGTCAATTCTTGATAGGGGAATTTTGTTGTGCTCCTGATAAAGAATTAATGGCATGGACCTTGAGCCAAGACAGAGGGGGTCTTAAAAAGATTAATGCCAAAGCCTTAGATTTATTTGTTGCATTAGGTATTATTGTAAAAGATCTGGAGCATTTTGATGGCTCTCTTTATCTTAATGAAGTGTTTGAAAAAGTAACTACTAGCCCTGACATTCTCTTAAAGTGGGATGACATTATAAGGGATTTACTTCCCAAAAAAGAATCATGGTCACTTTTGTATGGTCTATGCTATTACTTTAGCAACACTTGGAGATCAGGGATTGTTAGCCGAAGAAAGGATGAATTAAGCACTAGGAAAGATGCACCCAAACATGGGACATCAGGAGTGTCATTCCGAGCTAAACTGTCAACCTAACAATTTTATTTACTGCAGTGAGATTCACAATGTTTTAAATGTTATTTAAGGGTTTTATTTTATTTTTGAGTTCAGGAAATAAAAACCTTAATCAAGAAAACAAAATTAAAGTGTAGTCTTGTTTATTATCAATGTTAAAACTTCCCAACCACCAAGTTACAAATACAAAAGTAAAACAACTAAAATATTAAGGAATATCATGAGCAATCAAGCGATGATTTTGTCTTGAACCATTCCAAAAAATGATAAAATATTAAAACAAATCCAGCACCAAATTCAAAATATGGATAGAAGTTTGAGATCATGATGAGATCAAAGTCAGCATTACAAAACAGTCATAATAACCCTGTGAGCACTTAAAACTAAGAACACAATTTGGCACACGGAATGCCAAGTATAAAGCACATTATAAAATCTTACACAATTGTTTCTTTTTGTAAGAGTGCAGGAAATAGAATCCAGAATCAATAAAACAAAGTTCAAGTGTAGTCTTGTTACTATCAATGTTTAAAAGCTTCCCAACCACCAAGTTACAATTGCAAAAGTAAATGTTAAAAGCTTCCCGACCACCAAGTTACAAATACAAAAGTGAAACCACTGTAATATTATTGATCATGAGCAATCATGTGATGAAAATATTAACCAATATTTTGTCTTAAATCATTCTAAGAAAAGATATAAAAAAATAAAACAATTCCAGCACCAAATAAAATATATCTATAGAAGTTTGAGATCATGATGAGATCAAAGTCAGCATTACAAAACAGTCATAATAACCCTGTGAGCACTTAAAACTAAGAACACAATTTGGCACACGGGGTATAAAGCGCATTATAAATCATCTAAATCTGTTTTAAGTTTGTAAAGAAAAAATGCAACTGTTTACATCATAGCGCCACTACCAACTCAAAATTAAGTCCCTCAGCACATGAGGTAAATATGGTGAACATATTAAAATAGAAGTAGTATCACATCGTCAAATACATGACTAAAATTGAAGGTAAAATGTAGCAAGAATAACAATTAAAGCAGCATAACAATAAATAAAGATCTTCATATATACATAATTTCTGATAAAATATCTATTCATTTCATTTCATTATATTTACATACATCAAATAATAATTTAGCCCCTTACTCATCAACTCCAAAATCTGTGACTAGACACTTACGAGCTATCTTACTTCTCTTGCGTAGAGGTGTACAAGGAAGCTCCCTGCCATCAATATCCTCGGTATTACCTTTTCGCTTCTTTATTCCCAGTTGTCCATGGATATGCTTGTTGTTCATATTGTGCATGAAGCGTAACTTGTCAGGATTGTTACTCCCTCCACAGGCAGCCCTCTGCTGACTAAAATACTGCTCAAGGTTGTCTTGGCAGAAAACTCGAGCCATTATAAATTTTGTACCTACTTCAGGTGACAAGAGGAAATCCAGGGCTCCTTTAAACCCCCTGACAGTCATTTCAATTCCTCTCAAGGTCTGTGGACTGAGGAGCATGGCAGCTTTCTCTTCTGGTGTGTATCCTGAGAGAGCGGCCACTTCTTCTTTCCATTCTCTTAAGTACGTAAGGTAATCCTCAAGTTTCTTAAAACGCTCATCTTCCATAGATTTGTAAGGGGCTAAATTAGTATTTAATTCCCGCCGATGCTGATCCGAATGTGCACCATTAAGGCAGTCAAAAAATTCATTGGTCTTACTTAAAAATACGTGTCTCTTTGGTATTTGGCCATTGCAATTCTTCTAATGCATTGGCCACACTTTGACTTAAAACTCTAAAAGCTAACTTAGTATTCTGACAAGAAAATCTGTTCAAGTACACACACCCTGCGGTAAGTTTATGAAGTTTCTTCACAGTTTGTGTGGATTTCAACTTGAACAGATCCACAATTGTTGACCATAAAATATATTCTCCATTTTTGAAAAGTTTTCTCCCTTTCTTATATCCAGAATTGGAGAAGCAGTTTCTCACTGTTTTGACTAGATGGGGGACATCAGAAATGAAGAAAATAGACCTACTAGGGTCATAAGGATTCACAGTGTCAAAAGTAACACCATGTTGTGTTGTCTTGGGTGGATTCATATCTATGAACGCTCTATTCAGACCACTGCCATCACACACAATTGCAATAATCTTGATGCCTGAACACTCACATTTTTCAACGACTTCCCAGGAGTGCCGATATAAATCTTCTTTGGTTGTACCAGCACAAGAATAAGCTGCTACTACATTTTTAATACCAGAGCTAGTTCCTTTCACCATGTAGGTCATCATAGTTTTAGCAAGGGGAGGAGTGAGAGGAGTTACTGGGACACCTTCTGCTGCTGCAGCCACTGTGTGCTGCAGTTGAAGGAGCTCTTGAGTAACATCATCTAGATGACAATAGCCGACCACAGATCCATCAGACTTCCTCGACACAAGATTTTGATTAATGTAAATCTCATCTAACAGAATTGAATGATAATGTTGATAAGAGTGCCGGAATCCAGCCACTCGCTCAGCAACATCCTTAATAATATCACTATGGCAACCTTCTTGAATTTTATAAATATGGGAGTAGTCAAATAAAGTCCTCTCAGAGGGCAGCTCTAGAAAGCCACGCAGCTCACGATAGGCAGAGGCTGATGTTTCTCTGACGTGGAGTGCAAATCTGATCAGCAAAGGGTGCCATCGCATTCCAGATTTATGTTGAAGTTTTCTTGCTTTCAGTTGTTGCTCGAAGAAAATTTTCAGGAAGTCAACAGATTCTTCTCTATTTTCAATACCGCCAGGCACTCCCTTCTCTATTCTGTCAATTGTTTCAGGATCAGAAGCAATGTCCACCAAATATTGATCCATTTCTTCGTCAACCTCAACCCCTTCCTCATCAATAAGCTTTGACAACTTCTCCCTCAATCTTTGGTTTTGCCTCTTCACATTTTTTATTGTCTTGCAAAGCCTTTCCATTCTTGCCTTTCTCTCTGGGGTAGACAAATCTTTATTTGGCTTATTCTTCTTGGGTGTTTTGACCCTTCCAGAGGGAGAGCATGCAATGTTGGCTTGACTCTTGAACTTGCGAGCAAATTTTCTTTGAAGATCATAACACACTGAGCACTCTTTCTTGGTCTGGGGGATGATTCGCAAACAATTGTTGGCCCGGCATGTCTCCTGATACCTAATTTCTTGGTACGGGTTTGTGTCTCTGGCGCATCCATCAACCTTTCCCCACAGACTTTTATACTTCAGTTTGGGAACACCAGTGCAAACCTCAAAGAGACGCAAGGCACTCACTGTCTTCAGGAGGTTGTCTAAGACAACAGTCTCAGGCATGACTTGTAGGTCGACAGGGGTAAACTTCTGAAATACCTCATGGTCTGGAGCAATCTCATGGCCATGGATGTAGAGCTGATATGAAGATTCAGAAGTCAAAATGATAGTACGTTGAGTAGACTTACAGGGATGAGCTGACTGCTTCATAATTGACAAATTGCCTCCTGAATAGTCAGCAGACCATAATTTAGGTAGCAGTCCTGCCAGTTTTGATGCCAAGACTGACATCTCTGCACGCTGAAAGAAAAATATTACATTAGCCAAATAAAATCTTAATGTGACTCTGCTTACTTTGATTAATTAATTAATTGCAACTTTTTGGTCATGGTTCATTTTAACTACCTGGCAGGGTACAGATGCAGTGTCATCCAGACTCTGGGTTGACACACATGGCGTTGATGGTGGAATGCGCTCCAAAGATCCAACCTGCGAAAGCTGTACAAAAAAGGGAAAACAATGAGATAAAAAAAAAATTACAACAAAAAATTACAACAGTTGTTTCTGTTAAAATGTGACCAAGTTTACTGACCTCAGTTGGGGAGGACATTTCAAAGTAATTAGGTAAAGTGCTGGCATAATTCCTAATACTTTCTCCAACCACAGAATCCTGTATGGATACTTTAAGGATGGTGGTGTAAGCTTGACTCCCTCTTGTTGTTTTGGTCCCGCTCTGCATACACTTAAAAAGAAATGAAAATATGTTGGGCATATTAAATTTTGCAAAGCATAAACTTGGTGAACAGGAACATAACTATAGGAACATACCTGATAATATCCAGTTGGCTTGGAGTAGGTGTGATCGAAGCGACTAGAAGGACAGGCCGCAATTGCTTCATCATCTCCACTATCGTAATCTTCATCCGTCTGATACGAGTTGCAGCCATCTCCATCCTTAAAAGAGGTAAACAAAACAATCAACAATTAAATACCAATGAACAGGTCCAGGCCAAATTAGCCTTAAGGTAGCTTCACTGGCTCGTTTCCAAGGACACTCACCAGCAGAACAACATCCTGTCGGGCACTCGATGAGGTGTAGGTGTGATCTGCAAGAGAGGAAAGGTACGAGGTGACCTCAACCTCTGCCACATCAAAACTAAAACTTGCGTCACAATTTTGTTCCAGAGATGCCAGATCGTCTTTTGCCACATCAAAACAGAGTGTCTCTTGCTCGACCAACACCTTGGGATCACACTCTTGTTCAGGGAGAGATAGATTGTGCTCCTGAAATTAAGAACACAAAGCATATATAGGCAATGAAATGCTTAATATCATAAGCAAAACACTGCTCCTTTCGGAATTTTAACCCACCTGTATTTGATGTTCAATATCTGGTGGCTCTTTCTTCTTAGACTGTTTCCACCAACTTGTGCGGCGGAAACACTTCGACTTGCTCTTCTTCGGCATATTTCCCTGTAAAATGAGAAAATAAACATTAATGCGGTGCACTGTACATAAGACGAGGTTATGTTTACGAAAACAAGACTAAAGAAATTCTAACAAATTCGCGAACTATAGGAGTCCAAATATTCGTCAGATGCGAAAGAATATCATCCTTAATTAATGTGAAGGATTCCAGTATCAGGGGAAAAGTAAAATAGGGCGCAAAACTCGAAAATAACCTGGAAGTGTACAAGCGAGCCATGTGGCCATGTGAGTGGCCTATAGCACCCGGCCCCACACTTGATGGATCTGGCGACTCCCCAAACGTATTTCGGACATGAGCCACGGTTTGAATTAAAGATAAAACATTAAGGATTGACGAGTTTTAACTTTGAACCCCTGTACTTACCGCATTCTTGCAGTATTTTTCCAAATTGTACTCTTCACATCCGCTCGGCAAGATCTGCTGAAGCCTGCTGGGAGCGGGAGCGGACGGACGGCGACGAAGCGAACAAAAGACGATCGGCGCGCGGTGGAGGGGGTAAGGAGAGAGACGACAGTAGTGCGCTCTCTCTCTGGCCTCGGTTGTAGGGTGCGGTACGTCGAATTTCTTCGCATTTCAGGGTTCTTACGGACCATCTAGTCGATTTCTAGTTGTATACCGTCCATCTTTGAACCTTAGTGATTAGAAATGTCAAAACCGCAATTTCTTAGGTGAAAGGACAAGCCTCCTGCGCCATCAAGAAGACGACCGTGTCCCCCCAGCTACTTCTCCATTACACTTAGTCCTTCTCCATGCCGCTGGCCTCGCTGCCCATAGGCGTAGGCACGCGCCGTGGCGGGACTTATTCCCTTCGGCGCTGCACCGCGCTGCACTCTGCCGCCCGCGCAAGCCTTCGCCTTTGCAGAGGGGGAAAAGTGTGGAAATTGATTCCACGCTGGTTACTCAACTGAAACAACATTGAAACGGCGGTTCTTATAGTGTAGGCGTTTTCCTCTTCTTGTTGGACCTGAACCGGGTGGAATTTTTCAACGACTGGCTGGACAAGAGGATCATTCATGCAGCAATTGGAACTATTTCAAACTTTTCTCTAGGTCACAGACAAAGTAAAGCATCTGTGCCGGTTGTAGCGGACGCTATAGTGTTGCGGGATTGTCTCGTTGGAGCCCCGTGGGCCGTGGCGCCTTACTGGTGAGAGGAGTAGGCAAACCCGCAACACCGCCGCGGCCGATATACCTGGGTGCGCCAGCTACTCTAGAAACAACTTGTCCCTTGTCTCAGAGACAAATTTGTCTGTAATTAAGATGTGCACTGTGTACGCACAAGGACACATCTTACATCTAACCTACGTACAATAATTGACCCCCCCCTCACGAAGAATGTTTTTAAAGAACTTTTAAGATACGTAATTCTTTTTTTAACAGTGTTCTCTTTCAGCTGGTCCCATCCCATCCTTATTGGGCTGGCTGCTTGGCGCTCCGGCTAGGGGACCCGCCGACCCGCTCCGCACCAAGTGGGCTCGGCACCTGAGCGCGCCCCGCGAGAGTCCCGTTCAACTCACACACACGCACGCACATAACGCACGCACGCACACACGCACGCTCACACACACGCACGCACGCACGCACGCGTGGTCGAACGAATGAGGAATGGGTCGGGATTGTAAAGTGGATCGGGTGCAGCCGTGCACTTCCCTCCGGCCCGGGCGCGCGAAAGAGTGGAGGCGTCGCTCCCCGAAAAATGATGGTCGGCGACGCGGGAGGGGGCGGCACTGTCTTCTTCGCGCCGTCCTTGTCGCACCCGGGCGGCGGCGGCGCTGCCTGGGCGAGAGAGAGAGACAAGAGGTGATGATATAGGCGCGCGGCAAGTCGTCGCGGGCGAAACGTGTGGCTGCCGTGAGTGTCAAACGCAATCAGTGCTGTTCCGCTGGGTGGCCCGGCCCGGGCGGCAGCAGCGTGGGGGCCGAGCAGAGCCGAGCAGAGCGCCCGTGTAGTATGTTTTGACGTAGATGTCCCACCGGATAGAGGGAAAAAAAGGTAATGGTCTTTTTTATGGCAGCTATCTCGGCGTGTTAGCGGTAGGAGAAACATGCCACTCGGATGGCCATATGTAGTACGATGATTTTTCCGAGTTAACACTGGAAAAACAAAGGTGTGCTGAGTCGCACCTTTACAGTGGCTTTATAGAAATTTTTGAGTTTAAAGACGCCCCGCTGTGTTTTAAATTAGTGGCCTAAATTAATGAAAGCCTTCGTACAGGCACAACCTTCAAAAGTCGATTTCGGGATCATCCAGAAAGGACGCCCGTCATTCGTTACGAACCAGCCAATATCACCCTGTGCAAGCAGCTCTCGTAGCGCCTGATAGCTAGGCAATATCTGGCCTGCAGTGCATGCGTGTACTGCGGGGTGGCCTACCCCGAGGCTCGCAGGCGCTGAGCTCCCCCAATTCGCCGAATGACTTTTTGAGAAAGAGGGACTTACTTTTTGAGGGGTATCACTTTTCTGTGCTGTTCGTGATGGAGCCCTGAGCTCGGCCCGCCTGAGCCGTGTCGCGGGCGGATCATAGTTGGTGATCCCGTTCACATTTTCCATCCAATGCGCGCGCGACAGCCAAGTGTCGCGGCGGGGCTGGCGCGGGCTGGCGAGGTGCGGCGGAGCAGGCGGAGCTCGGCGGGAGACAGGAAAGGGAGTATCTTGAAACAGGCCACGTTTCCTCGTTGCGAGCCTGACTGGAATGGGAAATGCGTCGCAGCGCGCTGAGCCTCCAGGCGGGCAGAGGCGGGCAGAGGCGGGCAGAGGCGGGCCCCCCTGGAGGCTCGCCGCATTGCATCCCCCTCATCGCGCCTGGAGGCCCGGAGTCCTGGAGCGAGCGAGCGTGGACAAATCCCTGCTGTTGTGGTCTGAAGGAATTTCCTGGACTTGTCGACCGCGCGCGTCGCGTCGTTTCGTTTCCTGGTGCCGGAGACGCCGTTGCTGCGCTCGAGTGTGTTGCGATGGAAATAGTTTTGTCCGCCTCGCGTTCAACAGCCAGAAAGGGGGAAATGGCTTGAACAATCAGGAGTTTTCCTAATTTTGAGACTCACTCATCGTTCATACATCCTTGCAGCTGCACGCTAAATCCGCGTCTTTCGGGAAGATAATTTTTATTCACTCCTCTCATATAATTCGTGCCTGAAACCTAAACCAGTCATATTTCTCGTTTGGGTGACGAAAAAATGTCTTTAAAGAAACGAAAATATTCTGAGCAATTTAGGTTGACAAAGAACCGGAGGAACGAAAGCATTCGACGCATTTTATTACAAAAAAAATCGTTTGTCTTGACGTAGGGTTCGTCTTCGTAATACGAAGAGCACGTGCCTGTTAGTTCTAACTGGTACTGGTAGGAATAAAGAAAATCCGATTGTTATGTAGTTGTTTGAGATCCTTTGCATTTTAGGAAGAAAATTATTATAATATGAAAAGACTATTCTTTGTGAGGAAACTAAGAGTATAAATTGTACAAATTATGTTCAGCTTTAAAGAAATGGGAATTATATGTATGTCCCTTTCACAGAGTATCTTGTTCCACCTTGGAAAGTCTCTGAGAGAGTTCAGAAGGGCGTTGCTTGCGCCCTCTCGTGGCGCCTGGTCGCTATGTCGCTCGAGAGATAGCAGAGCGGCTGCGTCCGAATATCGCCGCACCCGCGGACGCGTCCCGCCTGAGCGAGAGCCTGATAGCGAGTGCCATTGCGCTGCCGCTCGTATCGAATTTGTATGTCACGGAGCTTTTACGAGTGATACGGGGCTCCGTATTTAATGTCTGCTTGATTGATTCTTACGGTGTTGTGTCGTTTATTTTTGATTTTTTTGTCTTTGCTCCTCCCCTTCCCCCTATCGTCTCTCCCTTCCCCTTCTACGACCAACGCGTCGCTCGCAGCCATATCGGTAGTGCGCTCAGGCTGCCGCAGCCGCCGCCTGGCGAAAAAAAAAGAAATAATGAAAAATATTAGTCACGTGACACACAGCATTCCTCATCGAGGGTCATTGTACCGAGTGGCAATCACGGATTGAATACGGACGGAGAGGGGAGAGGGGGAAGGGCTCCATCGCGCAGCAAGCCTCTCGCTGTATTCCAATATTTGCAGCAGCGACCCAATCGGGCTGCATGAGTATCGCATCGCCGAGGCAGAGCCTGGCTGGGCGGGGTAAGGCGGGGGG
>NW_026267493.1:68263-73677 GCF_000697945.3 Frankliniella occidentalis
CCTCCGCCCGCCGCCCGCCTCGGTTTTGGGCGTTGGTCTCCGCGGTCTCCGAGATGGGCATGGGCGATAGCATTCATCTCCCGCTTTGATTATTACCCTCTGATTACTCTGCCCATAATGCATGGACTGGTATGCCGACGGCGTGCCGAGCACTCGGTATTCTTTCTCATGGCGTTTATTTTACTTTCGCTTTGGATGAAATTTGGTGTCGTTGATGGCCGAAAGAAAGTGACGCGTAGGCGATACAACAAAACGAGAAGTAGAAACCAAAACGACTTGGTAAACGTTGTCAATAACAAACAAAAAGAAAAAAAAATAACATTAAAAGAAGAAGAAATAACCACGGGGATTTTCGGAGCAGCGCGCTCTATTTGATTGCGCTTCTTTTACATTCGGTGCGAGCGCCGCTCGCTGGGCTCCTCGCGGCCCGTAAACCGCACGCCATAATTCTATTAATTATCATACCGTAGTGCGTCGCCCCCGCCGCCGCGGCGCCCCGCCCGTTGCCCACACGATCCTCCTCGGTTTGTTTACCCAAAGAGGGCTCTCGAGGGGCGTGGCGAACGACTCTGCTAATGCCTGCCATCGAGCCGGTCCGGTTCGCGGTCCTCTGCCTGGCCGGCGAGCGCGCGAGCGTCCCCTCTCGTGCGTACTACTTGTCGAGCTGTATGGCGGTGTGGGGGGGGAGGGGGCGGCTCAAGTAGCCTCTTGATGTTTGCGATCTTGTTCCGCCGGTCGGACCCGCGAGCCCAAGTCGCGTCCAACCCGCGAGTGTCTTGCCACCTTAATTGCTGTAATTTGTCGGCAAGGACAAGTGTCGCCGGGGACCCGCACTGCTCTGCTCTGCTCAACTCGGCTGAATTACACTCTGGGATGGTGGATGGGTCCCTGTAATTTGGGCGTATAGTAATAGTGCGAACAAGTGGCGGTATGGGGAGGGCCGCCTGCCGCCGCTGTCACCGTGGCATACCGCGCCGATGGAACGAGGCGCGAAAAGAGGTGCGAATTATACGGCCGAATAGCGAGCAGCAGCGCCACGCCCCGCCACATCTGCGCAGGGGTCGTCAAGTTGGGCGCAATACGCGGGCTTTCTGAGGAGCAGCACAGACTCAGCTGCCTTGGGCGAAGTAATAAGGGTGCCGCCACTGAATTGAAATAATGTCTTCCCCTCCTCCTCCTGCTTTGCGTTCCTCGCCCTGCGACGGTGCTGCACCGGAGTGAGGTCGTCAGGTTATCGGCGGTTGCCTTCACACTTATTACTCATTTGTCGATACCTAAGTGGGTCATGGCGGGGCAATGCTGCTGATGCTAATGGGCTCGTGTCTGTGTGTGTGTGTGTATCCCTGTGTGTGTGAGATCCCCCCTGATGCGATTATAGTGCGCACCTGCCAGCAGCCATCACGGCCGTGTCAGCCGAGGGGGTTTGTCGTGCGGCGCGGGCGGGCGGGTGAACAGCCCGCGGGGTTAGACCACTCCTGCCCCACGTACCTGCACCACCTCGGGTATGACAGACGGGCCGCTGTCATGCTGTGCTGTGTCCTGGTTAAATCATATGACGTGCCCTCGTGATATTTGCGAGCCTCCGCGTATGACCTGGTGTCCGTTCAAATTAAAGATAGAGTGAAAACTAGAGAAAAGTGTCGCCACGCAGGGGCTGCGCGGTCGGTGTCTGGTGTTGATGGGCTGTTAATTTTCGAAAGCTTAAACGGTTGAACTAGAAAGCTACGTTATCCGTCCACGTGTTTTTGTGTTTGTATACGCACGCCAACTCGAAAGCAAATTGTGTTAGTGGTCTAAACATTTCAGAATCGATATGTGCGCAGTTTCTGGACCTGTAGGTCGTTTTTGAATGGTAGAGCCAAACATTGATGGATCTTCCGACCTAGAAAAATCCGTTGTTGTTTTAAATAAATCCTACTCACCCACCAAAAGGTCTTCCGTACGCACGAAAATTATTCTAATCTAAAAATAAAAACATTATAGCTTCGGACCAAGTATAAATTTGCTTTCACCAAGAAAATTTTTGTAAAGCGCAAGTAAATCACTAAAGTACCTCCTCCTACCCCTCTATCCCCTACCCCACCCCCCTGAAAAAACAACAATCAACAACTAAATTCAAAATAAAAATTCACATTCAGAGTCGGCACATTACCTTGTCGAGGTTCCCTAGCACTAGAACACTGGTAGTAACAGAACACTCGGTGGTAATTCTGGGTGAGAAACTGGTTTTTGATGAAGTACGAAGGTCAGGAACAGTCTATCAAGAACATTTCTGTTCCTGAATCAAAGAGCACGCTCTTGTGTGAGTGTGCCGCGGTCGTGCGATTGTCACACGATGCGGAATTAAAAGCGTCCCTCCCATCCGGCTTTTCTTATTTCGCTCTTTCCTTCTCCGGGCGTGAAGCAGCAGCAGCGGCGGCGGCGGCATTGGCGCCGACTCGCAGCAGTTTCTTATGATCCCGCCGGATATTAAACGCGAGTGCCTTTATGTCGCCGGCCGGCGCTGGGAAAAGGGACGCGGACAGACACTTTGAGGGCGCGGCTTGGGTGATCTGCGTGGCGGCCTGGCAGTGACACACGCGGTGCAGCCGGACTGATCTCCGTCTCCGTCCACGAATTGAATTAATTGAGATGCTTGCGTCGGCGGCCGGCTCTGGCGGCGGCTCTGGGCGGCGAAATGTCTGCCGCTTTTTCTTCGCCTCGTCGCTCGACTACGGGTCATTTATTTTGAGCTGCAAGTTGCTGCATGTGCGGCCCGGAGGAGGAGGAGGAGGAGGGGTGGGCGCGCCGGTGGTACTCGCTCCAGGCGGCCGGCGGCGGCGGGTGCCTTCTCACTAAAGGGCACCTTGGCTTGTCCCGACTTGTCTTGTCCAAGGGTCTACACTATACATCTCACGAAAAGAATCCGTGTTAGAAAATTACAAATACTCTTCATATTTCGGAGTGGGGGGGAGGGATGATTCAGGAATTTTTAAGATTTCCTGTGAAAATTAAATCGAATCGTGATAGTTTGCCAGTATAATCTCTACTGATACTGCTTATTATCACAAAATTTAACTTAGTATAGAGAGGTGGAAATTTATTGATGGTATATGATTGCCTAAGATTATCTTTATACCAATTTTTCATCAGGGTTTTATTTTTTAACGCTTTAAACGATTTGGATACTCTGCTAATCTTAGTGAGTAGTAATTTGCCAGTTTAAACAGTGGAACTAAAAGTTCGTCAGTTCTAACTGCAGAACTCTTTCTTTAGTTCGCCAGTTGCCAGTTGTAACTGTAGAGCTATAGTTCTGCACCAACAACTGGCAAACTACAGTTACAACTGACGAACTATACAGTTCTGCAGTTAGAACTGGCGAACTAAAGAGTTCTGCAGTTAGAACTAGCGAACTTTTGGTTCTGCAGTTTAAACTGGCCAAACCACTACACACTAAGATTTGCAGAGTATAGTTCAGGAATAAATTTAAGGGTTTCCAACCAATATTGAGTTTTTGTGGTTATTTTGGATTATTATCCAATTTGTCGGGCTGCAGCAGCGCTTGTCTCTGAGCCGCCACTACACCTGTCTCTGCTCCTCTCTGATGACGCCCAGCCCGGCGGAACTGAAAGCCGAGCCGCTCTGCCGCGCTTGGACCAGCAGCCGTAGCCCTAGCAGGCTCAGCCAGGCCCATCGCCTGTGCTGCCGCTGTCCACCGGGGCACGCTGTCCGGCGCGCTGTCCAGCAGCCCACGCGGCTCGTCAGGCGGCGCTGCCAACCGAGAAAGCAAAATGTCCACCGACCATTAATTAGACCGGCCCTTTTCCGGTCGGCGGCGGTGCCGAGCAGGCGGTGCCCTAACACGAGAGCGCGCGGACGTGTGCGGGTGTGCGAGTGAGAAAGTTGGAGAGAGAGGGAGGAGGGGGTGGGGACTAGAGGTGCTACCACTTGGCTTTTCGGGGCGTAGTAAGAAATTGTAGTGCATTGGCAAAAGCAAATTTATTTAAAAAGAGACTATTAGACCTATTCAACGATTGTGCGTTTTTTTTTGCCTTTGTTTATGTATTTGTATACATATTTGTTGCTCCGCCACAAGCATTCTTCGCTTCATTTTCGTTGTTTGATGAGAAACACAATGTAATGTTTCCTATTTGTACACTAAGCTCATTTCTGACGGCCCTCGCGCGCTGCGCGTCTTCAGCAAACAGGCGCGTAAACGGCGTCATGAGCGGCTATTGTCTCCTGAACGTCAAAAACACGCGCGCCGCTCATGGGGCTGGGCTCGGGCCGCCGGGCCAGCGCCATTGTACTGGTATGCTGATTTGGTCCTGTTCGTCTGTGTGCGGCCAGCGTGTGCCTGTGTGTGGGAGGATGGGTGTGTTCTGGGAGGATCCTCGTCTCGGATTTTAGTTCGAAGGCGATTAGCCTCGCGTACCTGCTGCTAGTTATCCCCGCCCCGCCCCACTTCTCCTCTTTATCTTTCGCGTAATTTGGAGCGAGCAGGTGGTTTCAATCTACCAAGCAATCTCGCTCGCGGTCTATCTCTCTCTTGCTCGCTCGCGCTTTCGCGCGCTATATCACCTGTCTCCCTCCCACTCGCGGTCATGCCCGCCCCGTCCTCTTTGACACTGGGCGGGGCGTGCGGTGCGGCGCCGCTGGGCTGGAGCAAGACGACCCCAGAGCTTTTATTGGCGTTTATCGGGAGCATTCTCCCGCCTTTCGCTCTCTCTCTCTCTCTCTCTCTGACGCACCCCTGGCGCCCCGGGGCGAGAGGTCGATCTCTCTCTCTCTCTCCACCTCATGAATCGCGTGGCGGAAGTAGTTCCAATTTAATTCGCCGGCCGCCGCATCCCCGGGCGCGCGTGCCGGGGGCTCTGCTGGCGTGCAGCGGCAGGTGGCTGGCGCTTCCGTTCCGATGTGTCGCGAGCAGGACGGCGGCCTGCAGGCGGCCTGCAGCAGGCGGCCTCACGATGGCGCGGGAGGAGCTGGCGGCGCGCAGGATGGCGGCGCGTAGGCGGGCCGGGCCGACCGCCTCGCGACTTTGATTAAATATGAGAAATTACACGGCGTGAAATGAATGCGATTGTTGTGTGCGCCTCCTTGCCTGCCTCTCTTGCCCCTTCCCGCCCCACCCCGCCCCCTTTCTGTCCTGTCTGCAGGTTCCCGCGGGAACCATGGCCCCACTCCTCTCTACGGCTGTCCTCTCGTTTCCTCTTCCAAACGTCTAATTGAATAAGTAAATGGCTGTGGCCGCGTGTCCGTCGCGTCGTCCTCTGCGCCGCCTTACACGGGCGGCCTAGGTGTGGCGTCCTTCTCACGTGCGGAGGCGTCCTCCTCACCGGTGGGGCCGTCCTGCTCACAGGTGCGCAGGTGCGGTGTCGATCCCACCGGTTCTCCGTCTTGCTCGCGGGTGCAGTGTAGCCCTCACTGGATCG
>NW_026267493.1:73727-74627 GCF_000697945.3 Frankliniella occidentalis
CCCACCACGCCACGCCGCGGGCCCGCGCGCTGGCTGCGCCTCGCCGCAGACGCGGCTTGCAATAAAGCATCTTTGGAATATAGTGTATGGTGATGTAAGGCCAATTGGGTCGCCCATAACTCAACCCTTCGCGCTGCCCTGGGCCGCTGGGACTTCAGCGAGGACGTGCCTGGGATGGGAGCTGCGAGCGGCGCGCAGGGGTGGACGGGCGGTAGACTAACCGGACGGGGCGCGGAGACTTGCACGCGAGAGTGGGGGTCCAGCGCCCAGTTTGGACGTAGTTTCGTTCATTTGCGCAGCCTAGCTCTACCACCATAAGACCGGCGCAGAAAAAACACCCTCGTGACAAACAGGTCTTTCGTCCTTCACAAATAAGTTTGGTAAAATAATTAGCTTTACCTAAAAAGAAAATTGCAAAATTGGTTGTCAAACAAAAGAGCGCGGAGGGATTTTTTTCTTTGGATTTTCTGACCTTAAGCACTGTGCTTAATAGCGCATTTACATCTAGCGCGTACGCGCGGCTCGGTGCGGCACGGCGTGGCGGCGCGTAGAGCGGGGCGGGCAGTAATAGACCAGCCTAGCCGTGCGCCGCTGTCGACTTTCGTCTCGTCTTTCTCTCGTCTCGCTCTTGCTTTATTGAGCGAGCGGGAGGGAAAAAATGTTTCCAGGGCCGTCCTCCAATGACACTGCTAAACGGCGGGAAAGCGAGCGAGCGAATGCAGCGGGGCGGGGCGGGGCGGCCGAGTCGGTCAATCCCAGGCGAGCTCCACTCAATGAATGAGCCGAGGGGCGGGGGGATCAGGTGGCTACTCTGGAAACTCAAGTGTCGTACAGTATCACACTTATAAGTGCAGTACCATGGTGTCCTACAGTTATAAGTGTAGGACCAAGGTGTACTGC
>NW_026267493.1:75399-75667 GCF_000697945.3 Frankliniella occidentalis
TTCCCCGCCGTGGAAGCGGCCCGTCGGGATGACTGCCGGGTGGATGGATCTGTTTGTCTCTACGTGAGCGGCACGCCGTGCGCTGCCTCTTGACACCTCTCGTGCTCTGTCGCGAACCTACTTCGACCCCCCTCCCCTTTAAAAAATAACATAAAATAACAATCCTTCCCCCCGTCTCCGTCCAGTCAGCGCCGCGTCCTCTCGGGGCGGAAAGCGTGAATCAGAACGGCCGGGCTGCGTTTCCCTGCCGTGGAAGCGGCCCGTCGGG
>NW_026267493.1:75717-81670 GCF_000697945.3 Frankliniella occidentalis
CCGTCCAGTCAGCGCCGTCCTCTCGGGGCGGAAAGCGTGAATCAGAACGGCCGGGCTGCGTTTCCCCGCCGTGGAAGCGGCCCGTCGGGATGACTCGTGCTAAACGCGCTGCCGTCGCCGCCCCTTTTCCCAAACGTAGCGCTGCGTGACGCGGCTCGCCGCCCGCCCGTCTGTCCCGACAAGTGATTTGAAGGACGCCTCGACCTTGCAGCTGAGCGGCTAAACGCGGCCTTCGACCAAATAGGAGCCGGGCGGGGCCGGGCGAGGCCGGGCGAGGCGGCGCGCCGTCGCGGGGCAAGGGCCTGACGGGCGAGGCGGTGTAGGAGTCCGCGACGGCTTTCTACGAGTGGGCCATCGAATTATGGAGATTGTATCTTTGTTTCCCCGCATATTCAAAGTTGAGCGCCGCTTCCTGCCCGCTTATAACTCCCGGCGACTTAGGCGCTCACTCTGGTGCTCATCGTGCACGGCTTCAATACAAATTTGTTTTTTTCGTCGAGGTTTTTAAATTTGTTAATATTCAGTTCCTCGACGCATACTTGGAAATTGCACGCTTGCGACACGTATCGGGAATGCACACCTTGCTGGTCTCATGCTGTTTTCTGCTTTAATAATTTTGATTCTGTCACGCATCTGAAGTCGCATGCAGCCCGTTCCCGGCGCGCAGGCGGGCGTTTCCTCAAACGTCGGTCGCCCGATACGTACGGCCTGTAATTGCAGTGTTGCTGTTGATTTCTTTCCCTCTCTTCGTCCGCTGCTCTCTCCGGCCGGCGGGCCGGGCCTGGCGCGGGGAGAGTGTCCTGGCCGGGCGCGCGGCGGGGCGCGGCGTATGGTCGCTGCCGCTAGTTGTGTTTCGCATTATCGTACATCTCGATGTGCAATGCGGTGCATCGGACTGTTTCGCCACTCATGCCGCGGCACGGCGCGGCGCTGGACTCTATATATTTCCCAGTGAGCCTCGGCATACGCCCCGCCCAGCCCCGCCACTGCGGCTCTAATGGGAGCTGGACAAAAGCGCAGCGCGGCGAGGCGGGCCGTCGGGGAGGGGGGCGGCGCACCGGCGGCCACTGCCACAATGAAGTCATTTGGGCCCCCCTGCCCCTCCGGCCTCCGGCTCCCTTGCTCGGCACAATGTGTAAAATTAAATTCGCAGAAAACGTCGTTGTGTGCTCCATGCGGCGCCGTATGGCACGAAGGGTGCGTATCGATATTCTGCCGAGAACAGTAGTACAGCTCCCGGCCCCTCCTCCATGTGCGTCAGACTTCGCCGCCTCCCATCCTGGTCCGGTCGGGCCGCCGTGAGTGAGGGGCCCAAGGAGTGGAGGAGCGATTAAGGAAATGGGTCTGGGGCGCGGGGGAAGCGAAGCGGTTGCCCAAGAGGGACGGGTCCGCCGGCCCGCGCGCCGATACGGAGCTATAGGCAGAATCTCATCCACGGCGCGCCTGTCTCGCGGCGGCGACACTCGCGTGGCGCGGCCCCGCGTGGTGGTGCGGCGTGGCGCCACCGCCGGCCGTATTTCGTGGATCGCACCGCTTGCGACACTCGAACCTGCCTCTCGAATTGGACGGATCGTGTCGGGCCTAGCAGCAGCGCGGGCCGGGACGCGGTGGTGGAGGTGCTCGAGCCGGCGCTGCTGTGATGGCTCTGGTGGTGTTTCGTGTCCTCGGCGGCGAGCACGCGAGATGCGAGTTTGTCGCGGGGTGTAGCGGTGTCGTCAGGCAATCATCCCAGCTAAATCCAGCCATAGGCCAGCTCCAACCAGGCCGGGCGCTGGACGGCCATTTCGAGCAGACTGCTTGCTGCCCTCTCCCCCCTCACCTCCCACCCTCTCCACACTACCCCCTCTCCCCTCTCCCGCAATGACATTTCCAAGCTGTGGGATCTGTGCTCCGCTGCGCCTGATAAACCACCCACTTTCTATTGGCGCGTGAGTGGCGATGGTATCGACGGGGCTGGGGCTGTGCTTCTCCCCACTCCGCCCCGCCACGCCCCGCCAGGCCTCGCCACGCCCCGCCACACCCCGAGCCACGCTTAGCTCCACGTGTGCGAAGAGACACTTTGTAGTAGTGCTGATTCCGGCCAGGCCAACTGTTATCATATCGCGCATGGCGCGAACCCCTTCTCGGTTCGTTCTCTTCCCATATCTTCTCTCTTTTTCTTACTCAATTCCTTTTATCTGCATCGCTCTCTCCTCTCAGCTGCCCTCTCGCTCTTTCTTTCTCTTCTTCGCCTCATAAGACGCCGTGGTGCTGCCGTGTTCCTTCTCCAGGTAACCTCATCGCTCCGATGCCACTTTCGCCGGCCGGGGCAGGCAGCCCCTGCCTCCCGGTCAGTACGCGACCATATCTGGGAGAAGGGGAGCGGCAGGAGAGGGGGGTCTGTTTCCCACATTTTTATGGCCGATTAAAGCTGAACCAGTTGCATCTCGGATGAGCCGGCGCTGTCACTGCGCGCCGCGCGCGGGGCTCGAGCTTTCGACGCTATCCCTTCCCTTTCTCTATTGTCGCCCGTCCCTCTCACGCACTGCTTGTCCTCCCCTACGCCTCGCGGTGGGCCGTGTGGGAGCGGCGGGGCCGTTAGAGTAACGCGACGCGCGCCTTTGTGAGCCGCCACGCCATTGGCTGACGCGGAATGCCCCGACCAATCCGCGCGCCGCTATCGCTGCCGTAAGCGACCCCGGGTCCTCCGGGCCGGCGGGGCGGGTCCGCGCACAAATTGAAATCGTGTGTCGCGGAGGCACTTTGCGGCTGCGATAGCGGCGTTGGCTGGTGCGCCTGCCGGCGGGTGAGGTCGGTGCCGGCAGCACAGCCAGATGGGGCCGCCTTTCCCCCCCTCCCCCCAGCAGATGGCTTTATTAATCAACGGCATGTGCGTATTGTCTCCTCTGGCCGTCCCGCTGCGCCCCGCTGCAGGCGCGCTAGCCATGCGATACTACCACCTACCGCACCGCCACTATACGCGCGGCGCGGCGGCCGAATTTGTCACATCACTATCCTCTCCTCCTTTTTATCTTCATCATGCCCATCGTCATCATTGCCGCGGCCTTTTCCCCTCTCGCTCGGCGGCCGCGCTGCGGTATGACTGGCGGTGGCACTGCTTCTTCGATGCATCGCCGCGCACACCGCCTGTCTACTGCACAATATGATCCCGCTAATCCGAGAGAGAGAGAGAGAGAGAGATGAAACGAGAAAGAGCGAGCGCTTGAGTCCGTGAAGGAGGCTACTGATGTGGTCGTGATGGAGGTAGCGGATAGTATACGGACTGTACGGTTTTTGGACGGTCGTCCAAAAGTGTTGATATTAAGAAAAGCGGGATGCTGCCGGGCCCGGCGCGCGGGTCCGCGGTCAGGGTCGGTCCTCCTCGGAGCCCCCTCCTGATGCCATGTCAGCGGAATGTGAATGCAATGTAATTATGTACACCCTTGTCGCACGCGGGGCGTGAAGCTAATGGCTGCTGCTCTCCTTGTTTCAGGTGAGTTCCCCGCAGGGCTGAACGCGGCGTGAGCACGGCGGCGGCGGCGGCGCGAGCTTAGCGTGAGCGTAGCGTGAGCGTAGCGCGGCCCGGTAAGTAGGCGAACATAACCTGTACGTGTGAGCTCGTTCCCCCGCGGACCGGGCCTGCTCGGGCCGAGCCGGGCCGGGCCGGCCGGGCGGATAGTTGATCCCGCAGGACCTTCGGCCTGGCCTGGGCCGGCCTGGGTGCGCCTGCCGGACTTCCCTCTGAGCCGGCCGCGGTGGACTTGAGCACGCGGCCCTCGGCCCTGGCGGCGTCCGTCTGTCCGTCCGCTTGTCCGCGCGGGGTCCACAATGAGAAGGGTTTGGGCGTGATGCAGCTTCCTCCGAGCGAGCTGCTGCAGCGGGGAGATGAGAAAAATAATGCCGGGCTGTCCTCGTGGCCGTAATGAGGATGAGAAAGTCAGGCGCGCGGGGTCGCGGCGCGGTCAGGAAATTAAATGGGAGAGGACGATATTCCGCGCGCGGCTTCAGGGCGCCGCCGCCGCGAGTTCCGGGAAAGGCTTCCCTCCTGCGGCGGCGGCGGCGGCGAACGTGCGGTGCCCTGCGCCAGTGCGGCGGTCGGTGTCGCTTGAGGTCAGGCGGTGTGCAACTTATGCCGTGATAAGGCCTCCGTCAACCTGCGCGAGAGCTGTCATGCGCCCGTGCACTCTTGTGCAGGTGTGTGCAGGGGACACCTTGTCGCCCTCATGTGCCCCATATGGGACCTGAGGTGTGTGCAAGCGCACTCGCCTATTAACTGTACCGTGTAAACTCGGGCCTGTCACGCGGCCCCCTGGAGTGTGGTCGGAATATCGGTGTTGCAGCTTCTTTGCGGCGTGGCACAATTATTTGGAGTGCTCGTTACAAACCCTTTGGCGGCGACGATTAAAATGATTAATTTTTAACAATTTTCACTAGTTGAACAGTGAATTCCAACAAGGGCTTATTATAGATTTAGCTCCTGTTTGGTCCAGGGCTCCTCAGTCGCTCCTCTTGTTTTTGAGTCAGTGGACTCCTGTGTAAAGCGAGTGAAAGAAGCCAACGACTACGGTACTACGGTATAAGTTATGGGGATGGCATAGTGCACTCGTGTTCATGGGCGTGTTCAGTCTGATCTCTTGCCAGACCACTACAAGTTCCGGTCCACACGCTGGTTATCGCGGGGGCATAAATTGGAAGGCGAGCGATGAGCCGTATCGGAAGCGGCAGGTGGGAACCGGGGCGCGGCCGGGCCGCCTCGGCCGCCTCGCATGCCAGCGGCTCGTACGGCAGCAGCGGCAGTAAGTCTGCAAAAAGGAGCATGCGGAAAGCAGGCGTTTGAAGTGAGCCAGTTGTGTGGGGGTGGCGGGCCCGGCTGGCTCGCTAGCTGGCGAGCTGGCCCTGCCGGCCGCTGCTGTACCGGGTCCCGCTGCACCTTATTTACATCTGTTTTAGCTCAGCCAATTATGAATAGGGCGCAATCTGATGCCGCCCGGCGCGCGGCCCGCGCGAGGCTGAGAGCCGCGGCGACCAATTTCTCATTCCCGATTGTTTTGCCCTTTATTTAGGGTGGCTCGGTCCCGTTAAGTCCGGCCGCGGCGTTGCCTGGCTCTGCCACCCCGAGCGCGCGCGCGCGCGCCTCGCTCGCGACCGGACTGGATAGCCGCAGAGATCGGCGATACCTTTGAATTCCCTCGCTCGGGCTGCTTATCCGCGGGGGCTTATTCAAGGGCGAATTTCCATTTAACGGCGGCGATTGTGCCGGGGCGATTGGGCGACATTGAGCGGGGGAGGGGCGGGGCGCGGGCGGGGACTGCCCGCTAGCACGTAGCGGCGCGTAAGGGTCGCGCGTACCGTAGGGGGCGTGCCGGGGGCGTGCCAAGGAGTGTCCGTACCGGAGCCGTACCGGAGCCGTACCGGAGGCGTACCGGAGCCGTGCTGCGAACGCTCCTCGCGAGCCAAACGCCGGTGCCGACAAGTGGGGCACAGCGTGGCGTGGGCATCTTTGGCGATGGAGGTCGTAATCAAAGGGATAAACGGCCAGACGTCGAGGCAGGCCAGGCCGGCCGGTCAGCGAGGCTCGTGCCCCGTCCGCCACGCTCTGCGAAAATGCACCGTGAAATAAATGGCGCGGGCTGAGAGAGGCTGCGCCGCTGCGCCGCTGGTATGGTGCTTTGCCCTCGTGCCCGCGCCGTCTAGTGCGAGGAGTGGATGAGTGCACTCGCGGTTGTATTTAGGTTGACACATTACCACGTCGCGGCCGCAGCTCTGTTGTGGCTGATGATGATATCTGAAGGATTTTCTCCCCCTCTTTTCAAGTCTCCCAATCAGGCTCGTTACTATTTCTTTTACATCTTTTTTGTGTGTTTAGTTTTCGCTCTCCCTTTGCCGTACCGACCGACTGGCTGGACTAGATTGGAAGCCGCCCTTGTTGCATCAGCGGGACTGGTTGTTGTTGTCCTCTAATTAGCTCTCTAGA
>NW_026267493.1:82095-87490 GCF_000697945.3 Frankliniella occidentalis
CCCCGCCCCAGACAGACACAACACGATGCTAGAGTGACTTGCCATGCATGCAAAGGGAAAGGCGTCGGTGCGAAAATGTTTAATTCAACGCATGCCTCGAGATGGGCGGTTTCGTTGAATGAATGAATGATTGGGGACCGTGTAAGGAAAGTAGGTGTATATGCGCGGATAATTTTTCCCACGTCGGCCTGGTGTTGAATTGATGATTTTGTTTTGGATGTTTATTACCCCCGCGCGCCCTGCGGCGCTTGCTTCGCGATTATCTTAGTGTAATCGGAAGAGATGGAATCGGGTGAAGGTTTTTCGCTTTTATTATATATTTTTTTCCTGTCTGTCAGTTCGTTAATTGGTATTGGCGCGGACTGGTTGGGACACTTTTATGAGCTGGGTTCGCCTGTCTCCTGGCTGTGGTGTGTCTGAGTGAAGGCGCCTGTGTGTGTGTGTGTGTGTGCGCGTGTGCGCGGAAAGTTGCCATTCCGGAATCTCTGAAGCGGATTCTGGATGAACTTGTGACGCAGCGGCCCAGTGAAAGTGTTCGCCACTCGCGTTGGGTGTGTGTGTGTATTTATGTGTGTGAGTGTGTGCGCGCGCGCGCCCCTGTGCATTCGTGTGGGCGCGACGTACTGCAGCAATAACACCTTGATGTGGACTCGGACCCTGTTGGCGCATACGCTCACTGCAGTGGGAGAATCTGGGGGAGCCGTCGTCCTGCACATAACATCAGCCTTGCACGAAGGTCGGTCGTTTTGTTTTCCGTGTGTTTTTTCTCCCGAATGCGCGCTCCGCCCCTCTGTCTTATGCGGGAGAGTTCGGAATTAAAACCACTCGGGCCTCGGGTGCCTGTAGTACTCCCTCAAGGTGAGGACGTTTGTCCCGCCCCTCTCTCACTTTGTCCTATTGTTGTTGTCCTGATGGTGTATGCGTGTCTCGACGCGTCGCACGTCCTTGGCGCATAGCGTTTGCTGTTTAGATAAAACGCCTCGTAATTTGAGTGTGTTGTTTTTTGTTTCTTTCTCTTTCATCGACGTCTTACCTGATGGCGCTTTAGCTGCCTGCTTTTCCCTTTTCACTTTTCTGCAGCGGAAGAGCAGGCGGGGGGAGAGCGGGGTTGGAAGAGTGGGAGGAGGGAGAGCTTCTGCCGTGGCGTGAGCAGCCGAGCCGAGCCGAGCCGGGCCGGACAGCGCGGGACCGTGTCGAGCCGGGTCCGAGTCGGAGTGAAAGTGTACGCCCACTCCTCTCACTCGAGGGCAGGGCGGGGCAGGGCGGGGCAGGGCGGGGGGCCCTACGGACGTTCTACCCGCCTGTCCGCCTGACCGCCTGAGAGGCAAATGGCCGTACTTCCTGCCGCTCTGGGCAAGGGCACATGCACTTCCACCACCCCCTCCTCCTTTCACCTGCTCGGTCGGTTTCGACAAGCTGCCCCACGTTTGTCACCTGCCGGTGATGGTGGCCTCGGTCAGAAGCAATAATTTCCAGTCTGTATTGCCAGTTGCCAGTGGTCGATCTCAAGACTCGGTCCCTTGGGCTAGCACAGGGCAAGCTTGAGCATCCCTTTGGTGCAGCGCGGCGAGTGCAGTTTCACCTCGTTTCATATTTGGGTTAGCTGCAGTTGCCGCGGGGGCCCGTGTCCCGGCGGCGCGGCGCGGCGCGGTGGTGGGGGTCCCGCTCTCTCCCCCCTCTCGCTGCCCCTCTCGGGCCGGGCCGAGCCGCGCCGCCGCGCGCCAGTCTGGCGTCAGTTCTGTCTGCGTGCGGAGGCCGGGTCGCGCCGCGCCATGGGATAGCCTCGCTCCGCGCCATGAGCCCCGCCATGGGATAGCCTTCGCTCCTCACCATGAGCCCTGCCTCTCAGGGCGGCCTGCAAGTGGAGCGCTACATCGGCACGTGCCTCATCTCTAAGGACTACCGCTACCAGGATGCCCACCGCGCCGCGCACCAGGGCCACCAGTGGGCCGGCCTGCCCCTCATCTCCATGGTGCAGCCGCGGCGCCACAAGCAGCAACAGCCTGCTCAACAACAGCCTGCTCAGCAGCCTCAGCAGCAGCTTGCGCAGCCCCAGAGTCCCGGCGGGCCGCGGTCCCCGCTGTCGCGCCTCGCCATTCACACCCAGGGCGCGCCGCTCATCCTAGCCGGCCGGTACAACAACCGGAAGCATGGTGGTGGCGGTGCAGGCCTCCACAACGGCCTCCACGGCAGCCCCCCGGCCGGCGCGGGCGGCGCTGGCGGCGCGCCCCCGGGCAGCAAGGGCGGGCCCCGCAGTCACCGGCCGCTGGGCCCGCTGCCCCCGCCCTGTGGACCCATGGGGCCCATGGGGGCCTGTAAGCCCTCGAGCGACAGCCTGAGCATCGCCAGCGACGAGAGCTCGGGGCACTCGGAGAACAGCCTGCCCAGGATCATCAAGCCGCGGAAGCGCCGCAAGAAGGACAGGAAGCCGCCGCAGCTGGCGGCCGACACGCCAACCCCGACCTCGGCGCCGACCCCACCCGTGCCCACCGTGTCGCTCAAGAGCTTCGGCGGCGAGGTCCGGGAGGCAGTGGAGCACGCCGACGAGCCCAAGCTGCACCACGACTTTGACGACGTGAAGGAGCACGACTCGACGGATGAGGGCGTGCTGTTGTGCCAGTGCCGGTATTGTGACCCGGCTGGCCTCATCTGGGACGTGGACCAGAACTGCTACTCCCCCTTCCTAACGCCGCAGCCCCAGCCGCAGCACCTGTCCAGCTTCCCGCTCTTCATCTCGGACTCGACGCGGTCGTTCGCAGAGCCCCAGAGACCCCCTGCAAACGTCCTCGGCCCCGTCGGAGCGCGCGGACCGACGGACCTGCTGTTGCGGCGGAGCTGGAGTGAACCATCGCCCTCGAGGAAGCTCTCGGAGAGCAGCGACTCCCAGGAGAGCGACCGGCGGTCCCCGCCATCTCACCAGGCCCTGGGGGTCTCCTCAGAGATCGTCACCTCGCACAACGGCCACCGCGACATTGAGATCAAGTTCTTCTCGTTACCGTCCTCGGCCGCAGAGCTGGACTGCAAGCAGTGACTGTGTGTTTAAATGTGAGTGTATGTGTGTGTGTGTGTTGGGGGAGGGGTGGGGGGGATCTGTGGGAGTGTGAGCGAGTGGGTGTGCCAGAGAGAGAGAGAGAGATGGAGAGAGCGAGCAAGGCCGGAGACAGAGGATCGTGAGCCGGCTTGTGTGGTGGCTTGATCGCACGCGAGTGAATGTGTGTCAGTGCAGCAAGGAATATACTCCCGGATAAAGTGCAGTGCCTCAGTGTTGTGCCTTCACCCCTCATTGGATTACCTATTTGTACTTCCGGATGAGATTCTTCAACCATGAATGTTTTGATATCTGTTCACTATAATTGGACCGGTTAAGGTAACAACCATGCAATTTTGTACTTAATTGATGCTGTGTGTACTACTTCTAGACTCGTGACAATACCCGACAAAAGTCCCGACAAGAAACACGCAAGTCTTGGGCGCTGACACACTGACTCTCATGTAGAACGTAACGCTTCAGCCAACTTGACAAGCTGTTGGATGAGTGTAGTTGACTGACAAAAAAACTAGCGAGATAACAGTTTCGAATGGGTTTTAGTGAAGGTATGACTATTTATCTTGTTTATTCTTTATTTATTATTGAAAGATCCGTGTCATCTATTGTGCATAGTTCCTGAAAATGACTCTTCCCTCTTGAATATAGACTCTTCACTCCCGTAGTTAATTCCTCTTAAAATTTACTACTGAAAAATGTATTTAAACTAAAACGATGCCAAATTTCGCGGCGCGTGTTCGACACAGACATCATGACGGTGGAGCAAGCTCTCCGACCCACATATTCTTATCTCGAGTCGTTTATCCGGGCGAGCCGAGCCAAGCGGCCCCGTCGTGGCATGGGAGGTGCTCGCGAAAGCAAGAAAACCTGAGCATTGTGAACACCAAGTTCCCAGACGGAGCATGACGCTGCAGCTGACTCAGACAACCACGAGGACTTTGACTTTTTCTGCAGATCATCTCGGATAGTGAAAAGCAAAGGCCCGTCTGCAGCCGTCGCAGTGCGGCGTTGGCTCTAGAGGGAAATGCGCTTAAATTCCTGTAGAATCTTATGACTCGTTCTTTACCGTCATCCAGCATTGTGCTGGTTTCCATGGCAGACCGAGGTGAGCGTTCGGCTTTATGTAAATGGAGTTTTTTAGCTGGTACCCTCAGTCTGCTCCTTGGGCCTCTTGACTGACTCATTGTGAGGCGGGTGAAAGTACATGATGTGACCCGAGAAAGTGCCTGATTGTATGACCAATGACAGGGACCTGGCCGGGTGGCTTGGACGGGTCGGGCAGCCACCTGCGCCAGTCATCCTTGACCCGACGTTCGACCCGCGCAAGCAGCGCCCATTGACCCACGTTGACCTTCTCATTGGAGCATTCACAGTCGTCTCCAAGCTTAACGTTGTTGGGATAGAGTGATGACGGATTCCTTTGCACCCGAGACTGACATAAATTCCGTAAAGTGTACCGCAAATTATGTTTTAATGAGCAACGTTGCTCGTTCTATATAGGGGTAATTGTTTCAATTTACTACAAATACTTTTGGGTTTGAATTTTAATTTTGGCACTAGGTGGGAAGACTGTATGAGAGTGTATGTGGTATATTGGTATTTTCAGAACTGTACAAAGGCGTGTAAATATTTTTAAAATGGTGGTGTTGGAGACGCACTTCAATAGGTTCTATTTTCTCTTCAACACTTTGGACTGCATTAAAGCTCTTAAATGGGCAGCCGTCCATTGTGTTGTATCGTTATTCCAGCCACCAGGTCGTGGACAAAATGTCATATATTATTAATGATTTGTTGTTTGGGATTTTTATGTACATGGTCTTAGGCTGAGTGTTCTATTTTTTTAAAAAAAGAAATAATGCTGCTTTGTTCTCGACCGAATGGCTGGTGTTGTTACTTTTATGTAGAGGGGTAAGCCTCTTTTGGCTAGTTCTTATCCGTTTTGTATATATTTTTCTACCTAGACTTGGGAGTACTGTGTAAATTTGTAGGAAGGGGTCATATTTTCTTGCAAATTTCTATTGCTCGTGCGTTTTGTTAATGGAAGAGGCAATGCGAAACTGGAAAATCACAAACTGTGCTTCGCGCTGCTTCTTTCATACTGAGGTCGAAACCCAACTCTTTTTGGGATCATATCAATTATTTCGTTACGTTTTTCTAAAACAAGAATACGTCCACCGTTCTGCTTTGCAGTCTATTTATTGAAAGTGATGTGCTAGGGTGGGTTGAAGTTTTGGCCAGGTGAACTGTTGACTGGGAAGCTTTACTTACTTTTTGTTATTTTTATATCGAATCTGTGATATTGACTGAGGACATGCATGTCTAGTTCTCGTGCAATCGTGATACAAACCA
>NW_026267493.1:97274-99647 GCF_000697945.3 Frankliniella occidentalis
CGGGCGCGGCACCCACTGCCGGCCGCCCCGCGCCGCTCTCTCTCTCTCTCTCGCTCTCTCTCTCTCTCTCTCACTCACTCACTCTCTCTCTCTCTCTCTCTCTCTCTCTCTCTCTCTCTCTCTCTCTCGTTGTCTCTCGCTCTCGGCCGTGGCGGATGGTGGGACGGGGGAACGTTCGTTCGGCAGGACGCCACCCAAGGGCACTAGCCGCGCTAGCCGCGCCTGGCCGTTGTTAGAGCGCCCCTCGTAACCAGCCGCGAGTCACCTCAGTCACCTCAGGTGGTGGCTGACCCGATAGGATCGAATGACAGACACACGGACAGGCTGACAAGCAGACAGAGCCGTCAGGCTGGGAGTCAAATGCATCTAGGTTAGGGAGTCTGCAGGCCTGATCGCCGATTGATGAGTTTGCCAGCTGTTATCACTCCCCGGCGGCGCACGATCTCAACTTCGGCAGCCTCTTGTTTGCGCTCCGAAGTCCCTCTCTCGCCTCGGGGGCGCGTGGTGTTGTTATTGATTCGACTCGGGAGTGGAGTCATTGCGCGGAGAGCCTGTGTTATTGAGGCCCGATTCATTGTTGAACCAGATATCCCTCCGCTTTGTGGTGACTGGCGTCCTGCGGGTTGCCTACAGAGGAGTGGATTGGCTATACACTCCGAAGGTGCTGACGCAAAACCATATCCCATGCGGCGGCGCGGTGACGGCGGCGGCCCTGCGGCGAAACAGGATGCTATAGGACCGGACTTGTCGCAACCTTTCTACGCTGAAAAGCTCTGTTTGCTAGCTGTTTCCCCCCTTTTTTTTCAGTCTGCACTTTTTCTTTGGCGCGTCGGCACAACATTGCGCCGAGACGCTTTCTTCCCCCGGGATCATTGTCACGACGGGGGAGAGAAAAGGTGGGGGGGAGAGGGGTGTGTCCTCCGGGGTCCAAGTTGTCGGGGTACATCGTCGCCCAGGGCGGGTGCGTCCCGCGTCCCCCCGAGGCCCGCGACGCCTCTCCTGTAGGACGACGGCTTGCACGGCGGCGGCCCGGCGACACGGCGGCGCAGCAGCAGCAGCAGGGGCATGCATGAGGCAAGCGAGGGAAAAGTGGACCTGTCGCCACACACTCTAAATGTCTAAGGACAATTTTTGTAACTAGCACCGGACTTCTGTGTGCATAACTAGCTCAGATACAATATTGTAACTACCAACACACATTTAGTGACTAGCAAATCACAATATTGTACCGGAATTCAGTTATGCACGCAGAAGTCCGGTGCTAGTTACAAAAATTGTCCTTGACATTTAGAGTGCACCCCGCCACGCCGCGCCGGGCCCCGCCACGCCGCACCAGTCGCATGACTCGTCGCAAGGGAGAGAATCGAACTCATGAAATGAAATGAATACGGTAGGTAGGTAGGTAGGTAGGTAGGTAGTAGGTAGGTAGGTGGGCGAGCGAGCGAGCGAGCGGTCGGACTGGTGTTTAAAAGCTGACTCGGCTCGGCATCCCACACCGGCCGGACTGGAGAAAGCGCTGCTACTAGCAGCAGCAGGCGGGCAGGCAGGCAGGCAGGCGGGCAGGCTCTGCGCGAGAAAGTCCCTGAAAACACCCGCCTGCCTGCCTCCCCCTCTCTGCTCCTGCCCTTCGGTCTGCCTCACTCACTCACGTAGTCGGGCTGGCGTGGTGCGCCGGTGCGCGCCTGCGCCGCGGGAGGTTTGAAATGCAGCGCGTCCTCTGTCGCGACATGCTTTAGTGTTTCATTTGCGCGCCGTTAGAGGTCCGCGTCGCCCTTCGTGTGCGGCCCGCCCGCCGCGAGCGAGGCCCCCGCCAGGCCCGCTGCGCCGCCGACTCGCTTGTCTTGTGCGCGATTCCGCAAATTGGCATTGGGTCTGCCCGCGGAGGAAAGGGGAAAAAGGTTTCTATTGGCGTGTGATTTCTCCAAACTTCCTTTGGCAAAGTGTTTCGCGCGCGGACGCCCTCGGCCAGGTTGGGGGAAGGAGGACGGGGGGAGGGGTGGTGCGTGATGAAGGCGAGCACGCGAACCTAGCTGAACACGTCATCGGCTAGGCCGTGAAAAAAAAAATGGCACGGCGTCGCCAACCTTTTAGTGAAATATACTAGCTATATGTACGCCAGACCACGTCTCGCGTAACAGGCTTCGCGATATATCACGAAACACTGTTACGCTGCGACGCGCCTGGCGCACATATAGCTAGGCCTGCGGCGCTGACACCCCAGACGAGTTAAATTTTACGATTAAATAGACCATTTAGTCGTTTTCACCTTATTTTCGCCAAGAAATGCTCCCTAGCACCCAAACGGTGCGAGATAGAGCAAAACGGACAAAATTTTCGCCCTATGGGCTCTACTTTCACGAGTTACCCCTTAGA
>NW_026267493.1:99697-104074 GCF_000697945.3 Frankliniella occidentalis
AACCAGGGCAACTCTTTGAACATCAAGTCAAAGACTTTTCCTCAGCTCACGGTTGTACCATGGGACCGTCCGTATATGTGTTTGTTCACATTAAATAAACTGCAACATATCGTAATTTACCATTTAAATTTAAATTTTGAAGCAATATTTTTATTTTCTACGTCTTTTTTGTCCGTTTGCAGGTCGGACAGTTTTTTGTTTGCGCTACAGGACGGTCCCTTTCCCCTCCCTTGATCAAATAAAAGGCGATCTCTCTCGTAATGTGCAAGCATCAGTGAATGTTCCGTACCGTATGTGGATCCTATTTATTATTTATTTTGTACATCACTGTGTGCCCATGTTGTGAGCTGTCTTCCGATTCTTTGTGTGATTTCATGACAGAGGCTTCGCGATATTTTACGTTTGTACGATACCATTGTGTTATCTTGTGTTATCTCAGAGGAACCTGATGACAAAAGTGCATTTTGATGTTAAGTAGTTTGATTAACCATTTCCGAAAAAGCTTGAATTGCCCGCTGGTCAGTGTCGCTCTTCGTAAACTGTATTCATGAAAGGCATATATTTCTTTTGTTTTGCTGTCCACCCAGTCCTTTCCTCCCCCCTTGAAGTCCGAGAGAGCTAGAAACAAAGCTGTACAGTTGTAAAAAAAAATGCTTCTTTACCTAAACTGTAAATTTTCTTGCAGTGAGGAGCGTGTAGTTAACAGGGATTTAAATACCTGTCGTTAATTTCTAAGAAGCATTGAATTAACGCCATCTGTTTGCCTACCGTTTACTTTTGTAGTGCTGATGTATCTGTTATGATGTGAGTTTATTTGTTCATAGACTGAAATATACACACATTGATTGTATACCTCGCTGTCCGTCCCAATGTCTTTGCCTTTCGATACCTTACACTCCTCGACGGTAAATGAAACACGCTTAGAAATGATGTTTTCCGTTTCCCTACATAAATAATGCACCGCTGCTCGCCACGATCACTCAATTAAAACACTCCCCTCCGTCCCCGGCGGAGGCAGCGGCAGCAGCAGGGATTCCGAGGCGCTGGCATTTAGCTCCGATGTAGGCCAGAGACTGGGCGCTGTCGCTGCTGCGCTGTGCGGCGCTGTGTCTGCGAGGCGCACTCAGTGATCTGCGCGCCTGGAATCGTTCCAAAACTTGATCATGTCTGCCCCGCGGCGCGCCTATCGCCTGCTGTCGCGCTGCTCTGCTCAGCTGCAGTCGACTACTGCTGCGGTTGACGCCAACCTGTTTAAATTTTAGCAGCCGCAGCGGCAGACTACCATGATAATTTTTATTTTTCTTGTAGGTAGGTAGGTAGGTAGCCATGATAATTTTTATTTTTCTTGTCAGCCCGCTCTGCTCTGCCGGCGGTTGATCTGATGTTCCTTCTGGTCGCGGCCATACCGCCGCGGCTGAGCTGCTTGGCTGTGTCTCCCAGCAC
This sequence comes from Frankliniella occidentalis, assembly GCF_000697945.3. Classification (NCBI taxonomy): domain Eukaryota; kingdom Metazoa; phylum Arthropoda; class Insecta; order Thysanoptera; family Thripidae; genus Frankliniella; species Frankliniella occidentalis. The sequence goes on from NW_026267493.1 coordinate 101,141, forward strand.
CGTATGGGGCCCAGCTCGGCCGAGCCCGGCCAGAGCAAGCAGGCCTCCAGCCAAGCCTCTATCGAGCGTGGTCGGGCTGTGTTGCGTCACATTCGATCGACGTTTGCACACGCAGCGTATACGTACACAGTCACCTGTACGACCTGGCCGGAGCTTTCTATTTCGTATAAAAGTTGCTAAGCGGATTGCTTCGTGTTCAAGGAAACGGCAAAAGAAAGAAAAAAATAACATGTCAGCCAAACACTGGATGTGAGGTACGGAACGGGCGAAGTCAAGTGCGTTTCTAGGTGGCTGACTGTTGCAATTGCAATACAATACTTCAGGGCACTTAACCTTTCATGCTCACACCTTCAACAATCGGCCCACACACTCACTGATACACTGTAAAAAATATCGTCGTAAATTTTCAAAATTTTGGTCAACTTGAACTATAATTTAAGTTGTAAATTTACGAGAGCTTATTTTGTACTCGCCAATGGATTTGAAGTCGATACGTACTGCATGTATTTTTACGATTCCAAATTGTAATTTTACAACTTGCGTCAAGGAAAATTTTCGTGTACACCTACCTATTATTTTTCACGGTGTACTTTGGTTCACTTTTAAAAATTCTGTACCCAGAAACAGAAACGGATTTCATACAGATCGTCCTGTACTTCCATACTTCGGTCAAAATCTGTTCGACTGGTATTTGAGAGATAAAGACTCGACATTGCTTGAAAAGAACTTTCCTCCAGAAAGTACAGTGCAAACTACAGGATTACACTGTTTTCAAAATTATCAGTCCATTTTGTTGTTATTTACTGTTGTAATTTTTAACAGTGTTAGCATGGATTATTGTTGCGGTTGATGTGTGTGAAATTTTTTAGGATCATGAGAAGAGAGCACCCGTGGCTTAAAGGGCCGAGCAGCGGTTCGTTTGAAGTTAATTTCAACGCTCATATCTTGCTCAGGTGACTTCATTGTCTTGTTTGCGACTATCTTCGTCTACGCCCCGCGACCTTCTTCATTTCCTGGGAAGTGGACCGGAAACGACGAAGAAAGGGGAGGTGAATATGGGAGGAGGGAGATTGGAAGAGAAGGCAACACAGCAAACATTTTCACATATGTTGCACAGATACCATATAAACAGAAAACTGTCAGCTGCACTAAACTATAAATATTAAGAACATTAGCTTTGTTTCAATTTTAAGTAACTTGTAACAAATTAAACGTTCTAAAAACAACTCACTTTTGTACTCAGAACAAGTAGAATGTTATTATATTTACAGTACAGCTATATATGAAGTCCATGGTTTTCTGATGTACAAATCGTATTCAAAAGCCACGAAATTTTTCTGGAATCATCCGTAAACTCGGCGGGAGAATGTTTGCTGTGAAAAGAAAAATGAGCCCAAATTGGCTCTTTGTTTCTCTATTCTGCGTCCGTTTTGAAAGGAAACTGTTGGTGCAATAACCCGGCCTAGCCGGGCGGGTGGCCGGTCCAGCCGGTCCGCCTGGGCCGGGCGGTCAGTGCGGCCGGGCTGGGGGGCCCCGCCCGGGGGCGAGCCCGGGGGCCACCTGTGCAACGGCCAGGCCACTTTGACAACGCCATTTGCATTTCCCGATCTCGTTTTGCAGTGCCGTGCGCTATGGCCACGACTAGGTGTCGGGCCACGCCACGGTAGGCGCTCTTTTATTTCATCACTACAATTTTGTTTCGCACAGACTCAGGCGATGGTCCGCAGATACATCTGGGAAATTGCTCGTTGGGCCGCGACGCCTCACAATGCGGAATTAAATCACAAAAACACTTCTCTCCCTCTCGCTCGCTCGCGTGTATATCAGCCGCGGTGCGCTCGCTACGCTGGATTATCGCTCTAAATCTCTCGCAGTTCTGCGCCAGTTTTGTTTTAAACGTTTTTTTTTTTTGTTTTTTTTTAAGTTTTTTCTTTTGTAATCTCGTGATGCTTTCCACCGACTCATCTCTCCTCCGTCACACATCTCCGTATCGTGCGGAATCAAGCAAACGCGTGCGTGCTTCTCTCGTCTTCTAAGATGTTTCCGCCGAGGAGAGGGAGAGAGAGGAACGGAAGGGAGAGAAGGGGGGAGGAGCTATGTGGAGGCAGGCAGACTACTGTGAGACTGCCGGACAGCCTGCTCGGCAGATACACGAGTCTGGGCGCTCCGCGCATGAGCTGATCGGGGTCGCTATTGTTCGCTGCCTCCGCCCGACTCGACTCGGCTGCTCGCCTTGGGCGCCTCGGTGAGGAGATGCTAAAGGGCGACACAAGACACACATCTCCAATTATTGTTAAGAAGAAACGTGGACACGATTAAAGAGTTCTCTTAAATAATTTCTATTCTCACTGTTATTAAAACGTCGTGACGTCACATTCGATTTGATGGGAGTTGTGTCACCTTGCTTACAATATCTTGTAATATTCGTTAGAACGTGACATACTATGGCATCGCTCGGCCCTTCCGGGCTAAGTGCATGGTTGTAGGCCTACCTTTGTCACGTTATATCGAATGTGACGTATTACATGTGACATGTGATACGAGTCACAGTAGCTTAAATGTGATGTGACAATGTTTGAATAACAAAGCACAAGCTAGATTTGGTGCCACAGCAGTGTGCGCACGTGGTGGGCGAGGCTGTCCTTGATTGGCCAACGTCGCCTGGAGCAGTCAGTATCCTCCTGACCTTTCGTCCAGTCCAGTCCAGGCCGGCCGGAAGCGCCCAGTGACAAACCAGCTCAGACTCACACGGCGCGGGATCCGTCCAGATCGATCCAGATCCAGGCTGGACTGGACACGCCGTGCGCCACCGGCCGCCCAGCCAGCGCCAGCCAGCCAGCCTGGGGGAGCTGATTATTGTGCGAAAGTGAAAAAGTAGCACGGTGAATAATGCTCCGTTAGACCTCCTCAACATGCTCTGCTTGTTGCACCGGG
>NW_026267493.1:112141-113584 GCF_000697945.3 Frankliniella occidentalis
GCTAGAATGCTCATCTTCGAACTCGATCTGTCTTTTTATGATACAAAACGACCCTGAAAATCCCAGGTCGCTATCTCAATTCTTTCTCGAGTTATCGTGCGGACAGACAGACAGACAAACAAACAAACAAACAGACAGACAGACAAACAGAATGAAACTTTCCCGGTCAGTGGAGTAATGGGCTTCGCTAATCGCTCAGCCAAAAATGTAAATCTGTATCACACCGAGATCTTTAACTAATTTACTAGTTTCATTTTCGGTGCGATTTTTTCTTCATCCGCCATTTTTTTTTCTGAGGGGTTGGGGGGCAGCAACTAGGCGTTTGTGGTGTTTGTTTTTTGCCGGGCATCCTGCTCCAGGTAATTGGAGCTTGTATTCGTTCATTGAGACCTTTGCCTTTCCCTTGTAAGTGTCCTGAGGACACGGCGCCTCTTTGTTCACGCGACGAGGCGTGGCGGCGCGCAGTGTGCGTGTGACAGTGTGTGACTGCGCGCTGTGACACGGCGTGACGTGCAGCGTGGCGGATGGGTATCTCCCCGCTGCTTGTTATCGCCCGGCGGGATCGGATCTTGGACGTCGTGGCGGGGTGGGGCGCGGGCCGTGCCGGCTGCCTTTCCAGGACTCAAATTAACAACCATTGCTTTGCTATCGAGGCGCTAGAGACCCGCGTCACGCTGACTGACACGCACGCTCACACACACACACACACACTTGCACAAATCACACACTCACACAAAACACACACTCACACATGCACAGACAATTCGCACACCTCGAGGCTATGTAATGCTGCTGGACCACCTGCCTGGGCTCTATTGGACTGCAGAAAATTATTTCACGGTTCTCCTCTTTGATTAGTTTTTCATACGTGCGCTGCCTTCTCCGTGTGTGTCATTTTTCATCCGCGGTGAGAGACCAGAAGCAGAAGCGGGTTCGTCGGTCGGTCGGTCGGGTCTGTCGGAGCGAGCGCCTGGCAACCAGTGTGCTGCTGATGCTGCTGATGCTGCGCCAGCATTTTTGAACGACATAAGTATAGAACTGTTAATCCCGAGCCGGTGTCGTGACAGGCGATGAAGCCGTTAAATTGTCAGGCGAGTCTCTCTGCCCCGTACGCCATTACCACGGGCGCGCCGCGGCGTGGCGTGGCGTGCCCAGCTAATCCCGGCAAGACTGTGAATTATGATGATTCCTGGCCAAACCGCGGAGCGTGTCGTTGCTGCATGGCCCGCTGTGTGCGCCTTCCTCCCCTCAGCCCCACCACCACCCCCCTCGCCTCTCATCGCATTGTCCATTTACTCGGGCGTCTGCTCGCTGCGGGAAACTTTCTTTACTCGCCACACCCCATATGGGGCGGGACCTCGTGCAGAGCGCCTCGCAGCTAGGCCAGCCCGCCGCGCACGCGTGCGTTGTACTGCCTACCTCACAGGCGCCCAGCGCCTCGCA
>NW_026267493.1:113729-116490 GCF_000697945.3 Frankliniella occidentalis
GCGCCTCGCAGCTAGGCCAGCCCGCCGCGCACGCGTGTGTTGTACTGCCTACCTCACAGGCGCCCGGCGCCTCGCAGCTAGGCCAGCCCGCCGCGCACGCGTGTGTTGTACTGCCTACCTCACAGGCGCCCGGCGCCTCGCAGCTAGGCCAGCCCGCCCGGCTCGCATGCGCAGCTTTGCCTACCTCGCAGGCTCTTCGCCTTCAACTGACTATTACACACATTATCAATTTTTTAGGGGGCAGTGCACGGCATCTCCGTGGTCCCCCACGGCTCGTGCCGCTGGTGTTCCCCTTTACTTATTGGCACGAGGGTCATGGAGCAGGGGAGGTGGGTGTTTCCCCAACACGCTTCCAGATGAGTGACTTTTATTTCAATTGTGTTGCCGTTAGTTCTCGTCGGAACTGTGGAGAGAGAGAGAGAGGGTTGTGGAGAGAGAGGGCAACGGGACCCACCACCACGCCGCGCCGCCGTGTCAGAATAGGGAAAGCGAGCGAGATGGACGGAGTAAGAGACTTCAGCTGCCAAATTTAATATTTCCCGTCAGCGCTGTGATTATTCGGGTCATGAGAACGGCGGGGATTAAAAGCTTTGAAGGAGCCTCATGGCGCGGCAGCGGCCCCGGCGGCGGCGGCTGCTCGCCCACCTCACGGCCATCTTCGCACGCTCAGGGCGGCGCTACGGGCAGCGCTACGGGCGGCGCTACGAGCGGCGCTACGAGCGGCGCTACGAGCGGCGCTACGAGCAGCGCTACGAGCGGCGCTACGAGCGGCGCTACGAGCAGCGCTACGAGCGCGCCCGCCTCTGCGTGTGCCGCTTGTAATTGGGCTTTAGGACACCGCCCTGCTCGTTACGGGGACCGCCGCCTTATGCGTAACGATGACGACCTTCTCTGAAACTCGAGAGCCTCGCGTCTCGCTGCTGTACGTGTCTGTCCGACGGGTGTCTTGTTTTCCTCTCCGGATCACCGCCACCACCGCCGCCACCGCCAACAGGCCTTGGACGGAGTTCAAGCCGAGCGAGCGAGGCGAGCGCGCGATCCGCGCCTGATACCTGGTTTACACGCTGCTCCGATCGGCGTTGTATCAGCTGGGGGGGGGGGGATCCAGTACCCGGGAGGTGGGGGATATTCTCGTGATCGGCAGCCTGCTCGTGTGTCCGACTCAACTCTAAGGCTTTTAAAAAGAAGCAATTTCAAAACTTGTTGTTTGAAAAATTGCCTATGCAAAAGTTACTTGTTAGATTGGGATCGTCCCTTGTCAGTCGCCTGGAAAGATTGGCAATATTTCGAGTGGTCTAGCAGAGCCGGTCCTTTTGTGACTTTTGGTCTGCTGGTTTCGGTTGGAAGACCATAGACCTGCGTGGATATGCTGAGCCACGGCAGGCAAGCGCGTGTGCACGCCAATATCTTATCAGCGGTTACATTAAGTCCTTCGCGTTGATGTGAAGTTGTCGTTTTTTACGTCATCAGACAGGAAAAGGGGGCGCAGCCATAAGAGACAGTAAACTGAGAAAAAAACGTGTGTCCGGCGCCGTATATAACTAGGTAGCTTTTTCGCTTTTTCAAATCTGAAGGGTGGGCTATAGTGTGGCAAGAAATGTAACTAGAAAGCGAGGGGGCAATAACTCCCTTTTGAAGTGTACACATGATTCCCGAAATTCTTGATTCCCGGTGATTCCCGTCCGCTTAGAATTATTACATAGGTTTTTCGGGGGGTTTTAGTGGTATAAAACGCTTATTTCGACTGATTTGTTCTTATTTCTCTAGTTTCCCGCTTATTCTAAGCGATTTCTATTGATTTTGATCAATTTTTATCCTGATGATTCCCAGACAGGTGTACACATGATTCCCGGAGTTATTGCCCCCTCGCTAGAAAGTCGTCTTCAAAGCAGTATGCGATAACTGTGTGTCAGAAAGTATTGTTATGAAATGTTATCGCATTTTGTTTTGTTATGATTTTGTTCACGTAAACTTTATTAAATTATTTTCGTGGTAAAATGTTATTTTTCCCAGAGAAGTGATAAATCATCGGAATCGCAAAACACCAGCTATCGCAAGGTATTGTGTGCAAGTTATCTTTGCCTCGGTTAGGGTTATCTTCGTGCCGGGTGCGTCGGAAAGCCTCTTGCAAGTGCCCCGCTTGCATCAGCCGGCGCGGGCGCGGGTTTCTCTCTCGCTCCCCTCTCGCTCTATCCCATTTCGCCCGTTTACTCCCGTGGTTTACTCGCTCTCACCGGCTCGCTCGCTCGCTCACACTTTACTACGTGCAGAAAAGCGTAGCACCGCGGCGCCGCGCGGGCTGTAAGACAAACTAACCACCGTTAGCCCATCTGAGTGTGTGTGTCTCGCCGTGTGACTGGAGTGCTGGAGGCTCGTGCCATTGCAGCAGACACAAAGGGATTATGTCTGAGAGCGTTTTGTTGCACTGTGTGTGTGTTCGCGTTCGCGTTCGCGCCCTCCGCGCGTCCATGTGTGCGTGTGTTTTGCCTTGGGTCGGACGGATCAGACCAGAAACGCGATCTCCCGCCGTGCGGTTGGTGATCTGCCGCGTGGGTCTGGCGCGCCTTTATTCCGCCGTAAAAAGGCAGGGCTATGGCGGCTTCGTCGCGCCGCGCGACTGACTGTGAGGATCTGGTTCTGTTTCGTGCTTTATATTTTATTTCATCCCACAAGGTAAAAGGCGCGATGCGACACTTTGGGACGCGGAAGCGAAGCGCGGCGCGGGAGGAGGATGGCGTCTGCTTTACATCCGCACCGCCGT
>NW_026267493.1:116540-119631 GCF_000697945.3 Frankliniella occidentalis
CGCCTGACACTTGTTATTGTCAGTCGACGCGTCGGTTGCGCAGCGCGCAGGCAGGGAAGGTGCGCTCGTTATTACGAGCAGCACTCACCAAACTGTCCTGCAAGTCAACAACCTTTTGCTGAGCCGCGGACCCATCCATCGCCGTCCCGGCCGTTGGCGCTGCTGTACAACTTGTGGCTCCCTCATTTCCAATGCCGGTGTGCTTTTCAAACAGCCGCACACGGGGCTGCTGCCGCTGCCAGCTGAGGATTGCGTCCGTCTATGTCGCACGTGTGGGAGAAAAAAGTGCCCTTCTAAGGCACGTTGAACTGCTGAATATATTTTCTGCGCGAAATATTTGGTTAGTGCCATCCTATATCAAACCAATACTCGAAGTTAGTGGATTCAGTTTGAAGCTAGTGAAATAATACTTTATTTACTGGGTGTATCTGCATCAGTCCCATTGTTTCTCTTAAAATGCTTGGGTTCTAATTTTTCGACTCCGCTCATGAAATTGTGGTTTTTTTTTTGGTTTCGCTGCCCTTGTTGCGCCCTTGTGACTGTGACCAATCTCGAGAGCTCCTAGCGCACGGACCATCGCCTGGATGTGACGGGCGCCGACCGCGCGCCGTCAGAGGCCGGCTTGCGTAACTCTCCGCAGGACGGACACCTCTGCGTGTCATTTCTCACAGTGGGCGGCGGCGAGTGCTGCAGTGCCGGGAGCGGGGCGCCTCGGTCGGGAGTCCCTCCCTCGGCGGGATCCCCTCATTCGGGGGGCCCCCCTCGCCCCGGCTACGCCGGCCGGCCTCTCCCTTTCCTGCCGCAAAAGCCCGATGATGAAAATAAAATTGCGTGGCCGTTGGTCCGTTTAGCAGCGCGGCGTCAAAGTGTGATGGATGGCGGACGGGGTCCGGACGGGGCCGGCCGCGGCGGCGGGGGCGGGACGGGGTGTTGCAGAGCTGCAGTTGCACGCTTTTTGCACTTGCACTCTAGCGTTTGGAGTGGCGCTGCACAAAGCTAGAAACCATTCCGCAGCCGCCGGGCGCCTCAATAAGTGGCCGTTCGGAGTATCAATCCCGTCCGCGGCGGGCAGCGGGAAGGTCACGGAGTATATTGTGTCTACTTTTCCAATGTGCTTATAATTGCGCCTCTGGCTTTGCGGGCGGAAAATGACGCGCCTCATTTAGTCATGTGCGGATCGTTGGGATGGGTGTTTGAATAATGCGCTGCAAACAAGAAGGTCGTTAGCGCCGCCGCGCTTGTTCGCAAGGGGCGCGCCTGCCGCCGGCTCGCCGGCCGGCCTGCCGGCCGCAAACGTGCTGCATTCGGCCTCCTTGAACTTTGACTCTGATTCGGACTTGCATGCTCGACCTTGGGTGGCTTTCCTCCCATTTCCCTTCGTGCCATCACGTCTGGTCTGTGCGTCCGCCCGTCCTGGTGCGCCGGCTCGTCTGTCCGTCCGTCTTGCCTCGCCAATTCAGAAGGAGGACAGTGGCGTAGGCCTGGGAACTGTTTAGGCGTTGCCGCCGCCGCTGAGAAAACACGTCCATCAGCTGGCGCGGCTCGCGCACCGGCACTGCATCGGCTGCATTCTGTTGAGCGGGAAGCGTTCTCAGCGGGGAACTGTTGGTGGTGGTGGTGCTGGTGGTGAGCGGCTTGCTGGGGGGCGAAAGTAGCTCAAAGTAGTTCCCCGTCATGAACCTGCTCAAAGTCGCTGGGCGGGGTGCGGGGGAAGGGCGATAGCGCAGGCCCAAAACCTCGCGGTAGGCGGTAGGTAAGTGCTCGCTGTTTCACAATGTCCACTGGGCGGGCCAGGGGGGCCGGGCAGCTGCCGTCCGACTCAAGGCAATGGCCCTCCCGTCCCCGAGTTAGCAAGGGTACAGGATTTCACGGTGGACCCGGCCACCGGCCACCCCACCACGCCACGCCTAGTCGCTTGAATTTACAACAAGTGCGGTGGGGCCGGCTGGCCGGTGCCAGTTCGCCTCAGGGTCAACGCATTATCTCCTCTCGCTCCGAAGTGAAAGTTTATCACAATATCTCTCTGTTCGTTTCCAAACCGGAGAGGGGGAAGAAGACAAAAACGTCTCTGTTGGAGGTCCTTTTTGAAAAGAATCCTAGAAAATGCACCTAACGGGGTGTTCATAATCACCTGGGAGTATGCGCCGTCGTATACAATTAACGACACCGGTACTCGCCCCGCCTCGAAGACCGATGTTTTTCCTTACCCTGCCGTGCTTTTGTTTTTCAGCGGTAGCATCATGAAACGAGGATGTGTGAACTTGATTTGCGTTTACGACGTGCAAACTGACGTGGGTCTTGTGGTTTGCAGGTGAGTGCGACGAGACTGGCTTGTTTGCTGTGACGTGCGGGTAAGTGATTGGGGTCCGAGCGGGTCGCTGAAAAGAGCTGAAAGGCGCGCTTAAATTTCAGTCTCCCAATAGCGGCCGTAGAGTCTAGCAGTGATGGTGTTGGGCCAGGGCAGCAGTGTTCGGGTGACGTTGTAAAGTGCCACACCGACCGCAAGAACACGGAATGACACCCTATCGTACACTCCAATTTATTTAATGTGGCCTAAGTGCGTTTAGGTGACAGGAAAAGTGTTTACAAGTAGGGGGGCTGCTAAATTATTTTCCGGGGGCTTTTCCGGGCTGATTTTTTTTGTTTTTGCATTTCACGAGCACATCTGCGAGCACGTTTGTCAGCACGTGGCCGGGACGTTTTTGGTTTTCCCCTCGTTGAAACAAACACGTGTCCGAGTGGGTCACCGGAAACAAACGACGTGGCGCTGGCCGGGCGGGGCGAGTCGAAGTGACCGTGAGCCGATCACAATGATACGACGTGATAATCAGACGTGTGATCGAACCCCTTTGTTAGCACGTCTCTTTTGCTCTCGCGTCGCTCGGAGGTCGTTCGATCGGTCGCTCGTTCGTTCGTTCGCTGAGCTGCAGGCCCCCTCCCCCTCTCGGTCGGGGACGGTTTGAACTAACTGAAGCAACAGCAGCAGCCCTTTGCAAGTCAAAAGGTCAAAACGTTATCTGCTGGTAGCTCCTTTATTCTCTCTCTCTCTCTCTCTCTCTCTCTCTCTCTCTCTCTCTCTCTCTCTCTCTCT